>NW_015151085.1:162348-164225 GCF_000732505.1 Cyprinodon variegatus | reverse complement strand
ATTTTTGTCTATTTTATCGATTCGTTGTTGCAGCCCTAATTGTTTGTGCTATTTTAACCGCCTCTCTACAAAACAACAATGCAATAAATTTGGATGATTTATTTCATCTTACTGATAGCACTTGTTGAATCTTGACTCTATATCTTTAGTTTGGATATTTTCAGCCTTTATTTCTCCTAAAAAGGATTGTGTTCTGGCTGATAAATTCAACCCAAGAGGAGAACTGACTTTAAGTGATTCGTGGGCATGCATAAACTGAAACATGGAAAGTTTGCCTGCGTAGAGGTAAATCTTTGTGGTTTAAATATTTCAGTTTGAACTGAAACCTATGGTTGTGGACATAACAGATTGAGTGCAATGAACCAGTTTTTAATGCAGAGTTTAGTAATTATTACACCCTTATTATATTTTTAAGACACATCAATACTTTGGCAGAGACACATAAAGGTCTTGAATTGTGTGGGGTTTTCCATTTTCCCTTCAATTTCCTGTTTTCCACTTGACTAACTTTTCATTTTACAAGGCGATGGCTGCACACTTAGATCTTGCTCTGCAGAAAGAGATGGGCTGCATTGCCTTTATTTTACACTGCAGGTAAGCTCAGAAGTTTGTCTTAATCTTTCTTCCTTGAACAAGGTCAGTCTTTCTTTGGTAAAAATCACAATCTCTCATCATTTCAGTGTTGTAGTAATTAATGGTATATAAATCGCAAACATAATTTTGTTTCACTTTATATGTCACAATATCCCGAGTAGTAGGAGATTGGCACTGCATTCTTTCAGTCATATAGTTTTAGGTTTGTTCCAGCATATATGGCAGATTTTTGATAGAAGTTGGTTTGTTTGATGTTGGAAGATGGCCGGCACCTTGTGTTTCATGTTATTTTCCCTCAGACAACCCCAAACTGTTTTGATATCTGATCCACTATTTAAAATGACACTGTTAATTTGACATCCTTAGGTTGCTAGTGGTTAGAGAAGACCTGCTTACATTCTGAGAAGGCTGCAAGTACAGTACCCAATTCAACCAAGACCTTTAGCCCAACATTGCTGCCTGGGTGCTATAAGCTCGCTAAAGGTGATGGGTTAAATGCAGATCATAGATATCAATATGCAATTACAATAAAAAAAAAAAGCTTAAATCTGAAAGAAGCTATTACTTTAAGTTTAATGCTGATGTTTATCTGTCAGAAAAGCTACATTTGAACTCATTTTTACTCAACATGTATGTGCAAATATTTGCTCGTAATAGTGGCTCATCCAATACAGACATTTAATTAAGGACTTCTAAAACAGTCATCCTCACAGCTTTGCATTACTAAATCATAAAGGAGCTTCCAGTATGCGATGATTCAAATTGTCATGAATACACATGTTGGATACCAATAGAATGCTTAGCTTGGATGCTTGGGTTGGGTCTGCATCAGATATCCATTTCTGATAAAGAGAACGACACCTGAATATGCCCAAAGTGTTTGTAAACTAAAATTAGCATTTAATTTGTGATATTGTGCAAACCAACTGTTATCACTATTGAAATAGTATATTCACAGGTACCATGGCTATTTGTGTAGACCGTAGGGGTGGCTTTAGAGTGGCATTGGGGGGTCATGACCACCTCTACTGGGATTTGTTGTTTCCACTGCAGTGCCATTGTCAGGGTTCAGTTGTGGTTTGAGGACCCAAATGCAGAGGCAGAGAGGCTGAGGAGATTTCTTGCAGTTTAATGGGGCAAAAAGTAAACAAAGGCAGGAATGCAAAAATCCAACTAATAATCAAAAGCAAACCAGAACTATGGAGACATCTGGGGAAACCAAACACAAGGAGCCTAACTAACTAACTAACTAACTAACTAACTAACTAACTAACTAACTAACT
>NW_015151085.1:135632-161084 GCF_000732505.1 Cyprinodon variegatus | reverse complement strand
AACAGCTTTTGGGTGACTTTTTAATATAGTGTTGGTCAGACAATACCAGAGTAATATTTAGATATTCAGGCTCAGAGTATAGCCAGCATGGCAGTTTGCAAATGCATTGATTTATTTCACCCACAGCCAAAAGGATCATAGTTAGAGATCAAATACACTTACAAACTTCATTAGGTAAACTTTATTATGGCATCTTTTGCTCTCAAAAATGACTTTTTTTATGGCATAGAGTCAAGGTGTCATAAAAGCTGTTAGGAAAAATGATGTGGCTTAAAAGAGTGACTTAATGGCAAGGGGTTTCCTTGCTGCAGATAATTTATTTTGTCCCTGTTCGATTCATATCTGGGACTGTGAAGGGTGTTGTGTGAACATATTGTCATGTTCAGGAACATCAGCTGGAAATAAGGTAATCTTCAATCTCATTATCCTACTGAAAATAGCCATTCCTAGATGGATTGACTGTGGCCATTGAAAAGGTGGACGTGGTGGAGAATTCATTAGATAGTCTAATGTATTCTAGTGATCATCTGTTTGTAGTAAAAGGCCCTTTTCCTATATATCTCCCAAACCATCATACTATGGCCAAACCTTGTGAACGGATACGTTTCTTTTTTTTTCTGGTTTATGCCAAATTCAGACTCTACCCTTTGAATGGATCCGGTGAAACCAGCATACAGTTGAATGGGTAAAATCCTTTTCCTAACTGTGACTGTATGCAAAAACTGTAGCCTTTGCTTTCTGTTTTCTTTCTACTTTTCTGAGCATCTAGTGTGGTCGTCTCCTCCTGCAGCCCACTATTTTAAATTTCAACATGTTTGTTTAGATTTTTTGCAAATCTTGGTAAATTGCTTTTCCTTTTCTTGTCATGGATGATAGGAGGTTGGGGGATTTGAAAACAAAACAGTGTTTGGAGAAGCACTGCTTTAACATTTTTCCTAAAATAAAGTAATATATACTTGATAAAAGGGCTACTCAAGTGCTGAATAACTGTTGAGTTGTAACATCTGATTTAATATTTAGAATGATGTAATCAGACATAAAGTTATTTAAAATTCATAAAAAAAATTAAAAAACACAATTAAAACGGTTATAAAACATATATTAAATTCAAGCAGAAGAAACACTTTACAGTTTTCCAACATAAACTTAGAAAACAAATCGTAACAGTAGGATGTCTAATGTATATATACAGAGGTGGGTATAGTAGCCCATAATTTTACCCAAGTTATGGTACGACTACGTTAGCATTTTTGTACTGAAGTAGATGTAAATAGTAGCCATTGAATAAATTACTAAAGTAAGAATAAAAAAGTTCTCAGTAAAATAGCTAGTCAATTTTTATTCATTATTTTCTTTTTTTTCAGTTTTATGTGAATTATTGGGGTGAAATTATGATTTTCTTTAATCGGAGGTTATGTAAACTTATATGTACAACTGTACATGGATGGATGGGTTGTGGATGTATGTATGGATTAATGGATGGATGGATGGATTTGGATGGATGGATGGATGGATGGATGGATGGATGGATGGATGGATGGATGGATGGATTGATGGATGGATTGATGGATGGTAGGTGGGTGGGTGGATGAATTGATGAATGGGTGGATGTGGATGGATGAATGGATGGATGGATGGAAGGTTGGTGGGTGGATTGTGGATGGATGGATGGATGGATGGATGGATGGATGGATGGATGGATGGATGGATGGATGGATGGATGGTCGCTGGATGGTGGATGAGAGGATGGATGGATGAATGGATGGATGAATTGATGGGTGGATGGATGGATGGAAGGTGCATGGATGGATGGAGGGTGGGTGGATTGTGGGTGGGAGGATGAATGGATGGATGAATGGATGGATGGTCGGTGGATGTATGAAATAATGGATGGTGGGTGGGAGGATGGAAAGGTGGATGGTAAGCTTCTACTGTAGCTATGACTAGATTGGTTTCTTACTTTTTGGAAGGTGCATCCATTTAGTAAAATACTTATAACCAAACACTTTTTACAGAAACTGGATAATTGCATGTTTAGTGTCTTTGATCTCGAAAATTTTGGTATGTAATGCCTATCATAGTGACATCCTCAAAGATGCAAGAACCAAATTTACTAGCATAATGATGCTCAGTGGCAAATTGCTAAACCACCCCTCTGTTTGCTAGACGGAATGAAATATGGAAATCAGTTTGACTAAGTCTAAACAGAAAAGATCTTTTAGCAAGCATTGTTCTTCCTAGTTGGATAATGAGACGTAGATACAGATCTGTGTATGCAACAAAAGGTTTTTCTAGCTACTTACCGTACATAAATAAAGATGTAAAGACAGTAAATTAAATTTTAATACAGAAAAACACGACCTCAATCAAGACCTTTTCTTTGTTTATAAAAGAGACATGAGCCACTTGTATTGGAATTAATGTCATGCTATGGCTTACAAACAAAAGGATGGATTTCTTTCTGACTGCATTGTCATTCTGGGTTAAAGAACTTTTTATTTACCCTCACTAATGTCTTGTAATACTCCATATAAAACAATGCCTAGAGAAAACAATTGACACAAAGCCAACAAATAAATATAAATCACCCTTCATCGCTCAGCTTCTCAAAAGAGCTATATCTATAGTCAAAAGCTCTCCACTGATTTGGATTTGAATTTAATCCAGACGGATGCAAAAGTTGAGGTTCAGCTGTCTCCTTTTGCATCTCTGACTAGGACAGCAGCTGAACAGAGGTGCTTATAAGCACCATGAATCTGAAAATTCATGACAGATTTGCTACCTGTTTGGACAGTGATTTACAGGGATGATCAGTAGAGGGAAATGCTGTGGATGCTAGCGCAGAGATGGGACTGTGGGAGGGTAATCACTTTGTAGATTGATTGTAAGAAGGTCATATTCCATCCTTATAAAGATTAAATGTGTCTTTATATCAACCTTGCCTCAATGTTTCTCAAGCAGTGTGAAATAAAGAAACAAACAGGCAACATATTGGTAAGCAACACTGTGTTGTTCACTGAAATCCTAAGTACTCAGACTTCTTAATTTATCTTACATTTTGTCGCATTACAAACACAAAACTGCGTATTTCATTGTAATTTAATGTGGGAAACTAACGTTCATTTTTGCTTATTAAGTAACTTCATTCATCTATTTACCCTAATATCTTTAAATGAAGTACAGTGCAACCAGCTTCCTGAGAAATCAGGCTCGACTGTCGATATAGTGGACAGGTTTTTAATGAAACATCTTTATAAATACAGCAGGTGTTAAAGCATCACATATATGTTAGAGATCATTAGTGAGCAAACAGCACTATAGGTCAGTGAGGAATTTGTTGGGAAGGCTAAAGATCGCGTAATAAAACACTGTCCCAAGCTCAAAGTTAAGTTGGAGAACCCACCAAAGTGGTCTTTGTGGAAATCGAAGTTGATAAAACATAACATGACTCCGCCTGATAGATTTGCTCCGCATATCCATCTGGAAACCTTCTGTTGAAGTAATTTTGGGAAGAGGCGAAAATACTGGTTAGCTGATTGGCCTATGTTGGTGATAGACGGGCCAAATAAACCAATCAGATCAACGAAGCATATGACGTACTAACAGAGCGACGACGAAGAGGAGCCAATTGATAGATCAAACTCTTGCCGAAACCAGTCGGGAGAAGAGCAAAAACATCTTTTCCTCTGAGAAAAGCCTCCAGAGCAGTGTTTTGTTCTTCTTTCAGTGAAGAAATACTCTGAATTCTGATAAAACTTGCTCGATAGCCACGCTAACGCTAGTTTCATCTGCTGAAGCCGCCATGTTCTTTAGAGTGAACTGTTGCGCTTCTCTTTGCCTCACACCTCAACCCGCCTCAAAGCCAACGCTGATTGGACGTTCGTTTGGTGAACTGCTCCAAATTTTCTTTAACAGAAAGTTAAAGATTAGATTGTCAATTAGATTGTCACAAGCCATGCTGGAGGCACAGCAAATGTTTGAATGAAGACGCTATGGCCAGATGAAACAAAATTTGAACTTCTGGTTTACCGCACCAAAAGTAGTAGAAAATTCACACCGAACAAAAACACGTCCACCATATGGGGTGTCACACGTGGGGATATTTGTCATAAGTGGGGACAGGAAAGCTGGTAGCATTGATTGGAAGATGGATGGAGCAAAATGCAAGGCATTTCTGGCTAAGAACAAGGTTTTAAGACACTTTGGACTGGGGCAGGGATTCACCTTCCAGCTGGAAGTGTGTTAATAGGCACCTATGTAGACAGGAAGGGAAAACAGGAAGTAAATTCAATAAACAAAAGTTTTTTTTCCACATTTTAATCAGTTTCTTTTCTCCAGGCTCTTTGAATGTAACTAAAATTCTATCTAATCAAAGAGGCCCTTAGCACATTAATTCTGCTCTTCACTGCCAACACATAATAGAGCAACATAAGTTTAAAATATAAAGTATAAAACACATTATTGTAAAAGGCATACAGTGCTGATTTAATAACATAATTACCATCTTGTTGAATCGTTCTCAGAAACTGAAATACTCTTACTCTTATAGAAACTCTTTGTTCTTTTGTAATTTTTTGACTCAAGTTTAAAAATCAATGTTCAGACATTCCACCATTTATTCATGGAAGGAAATCTCAGAGTGCAATTTTCCTGGAAGAAGCTACTCTTCATATAAAACAAAAATAATGGTTGTATTTTAGAAATGATCAATTCTCTAGGCACTTCAGCTTTTTTAGAGGCTTACATGTTTGCTTTCTACTGACTCAGTCAGGATATAATGATGTGAGCAATTCTCGTCGATGAGTATTGAATTTTGTTTGTTTACCTTTTAGAAAATAATGAAATCTTGTAGGAAACAAAAAGACCAAGTTCTTATAGGAAAATATAAAACTTTCAGTTATTCTCCATCAGAGTGCCCTTTTTGGGCCTATTCTACATCTTTTTAAAATTAGATTTATTGATCGGAACTGGGAAAACGATTAATCCTTTTTTTATTTCTTGCAGTGGGCTTTTAGTTCTAGATTTATAAGTAGAGTTAGATTGGTTATAAATGAGGACTTTAAGGTGAACTGCTTCTAACCTCGCTTTTCTGCTCTTCCTTCTAGCGGCAGACTGTCGGGTCCTGGAGGGTTTACAGAGATACTCCTCTTCCCCAACATACCTGCCTGTCAACTATCAGCTGCTAAATGCTGATTTGGGGTTTTTCCTTAAGGAAGCCAACCAGGACTTCATGAGAAACTCTAGCCTGACTTCAAGGACTGAGGCTTTCTTCATCTACCAGGCCAGAAACTTGCCCTCTGTGAATGCCAGCTATGGACCTTTATCGGTGGTGCAGCCTGTTCCTTTAGAGCTTCTGCAGAGTCCTCGGACCTTCCCCGCCTCTTCAGTCTTCACTTTCAACTGGAAGGTGCAAACCTTTATCATGAACACACAGATTGACTTAGCCAAGCCTAAAGTACAGGTTCTGTTTTACATAGCAGGCAGGGACTGGGATGACTACAGCACCACTGATAAGCTGCCCTGTGTACACATGTTTGCTTTTCATGAGACTCAGGAGGTTCGTGGCACCTGTCAGCTCAAAGGGGAGTTGGGACTGTGTGTGGCTGAGTTGGAGCCACTGGCCAGTTGGTTTAGCTCCCCCAGCGTAGTGCCAGGACGGCAGAGGAATGCTGAGGTGTCTGAGGGCACCCCGGTGGAGCTCTACTATTTACTGCGAACCACGGAAGCAGGAGAATGCCGCTCAGAGGAGTCTAGAAAGGAGAGCTTCATCCGCTCCAATCAAGAAGAGCTGTTTGGTATCTATACCTCCACGCCACTGAAGAGGATTGGTGGAGTGAGACTCTTCAAGAACCCCACAGAGCCCCCTTTAAGTGAGCAATGGCTGGATAACAACTTTCTGGTCATGGTTCCAGCCACACCTAGGAGACAGAGGGAGACTGTGTCCACCTTCATCAGTGTATCTCCCTACTCCACCGTGGAGATGTTCACTCTTAGGTAAGGAAGCTTCTTATCATTAATTCAATCCAACTTCCAAACTCTCTGTGTCATTCTGTTCTTTGTTTTTTTCTGTAAGTTTCACTAAGTTGTAGAAATGTTCTAGACAAGGGGTTAACAATAGTATTTCTACCACCAAACATAATGATTGGGAGTTTCTGAAAAAGGTCTTGCTTATTCATTTTAAGGTGTTCCTGGTATGTGACATATTTCGCCTTCCAGAGATCTTTAGTCAGCAGTGGCATTAAACGTGTTCTCAGTAACATAATGTATGTTACCATACTAAAAATGACGTCATGTTATTATGACCATCATTCCATTTTTCCATCATGCTAATCCCAAGAGGGATCGCGAGGGGTGCTGGTGCCTATCTCCAGCTGTCTAAGGGTGAGAGGAGGGGTACACCCTGGAAAGTCAATTAACCTAACAGTCATGTTCTTTGGATTGTGGCAGGAAGCCAGAGTACCCGGAAAGAACCTAATGTTAGGTCAGGGAGAACATGCAAATTCCATGCAGAAAGATCCCAGGCCAGGAATCATACCAGGAACCTTCTTGCTGCAAGGCAGCAGTGCTACCCACTGCATAAATGAGTAGCCCCAATAAAGATATAATATTATGTTTACAGGACTGAAGTCATAACATTAGAATATTCTAAAGAAGTCACAATATCTCAACCCCATGTAAGTTGTGAGGGTTGGATCCGTCACTGAAAGAATCGTGTGACCCAAAGTGCTGCATTATAACAGTCTTAGTTCCACTTAAACACAAGATATAAGAGTGCAATTCTGACAAGAGTGATTCTGACAAACCGTACACAGCCTCTGGAAAGGGGAAGCAGTGCTTCCCTAATAACGTTTTCTGCGGAAGTGGGGAGCTGCTAACCTTGAAGGGGACATTGTGGGTTGGTGGAAGGAATACTTTGAGAATCTCCTCAATTCGGCTAGAACACTTTCCATGGTCGAAGAAAGGACAGGGTGCTCAGGGCTGAATTCAGTCATCACCCGGGCTGAATTCTTGAAGGCCTATGTCAGGTTGCTGGGGAGGAGAATCCGGCTGATTGTCAAACCTTGACTTCAGGAGGAGCAGTGCGTTTGCCATCCCTGCTGAGAAAGATTGGTCCAGCTCTATAACCTCTCCAGGAGGCCTGGGGGTTAATGGAAGTTTGCCCAACCAGTCCACATTTGTGGACCTGGAGAAGGCCTTTAACCGTGTCACTTGTGGTGCCCCGTGGGGGGTGCTCCAGGAGTACAGGGTCGGGGGCCCTTTACTAGGGACCAATCAGTCTCTGAACAAGCGGAGCAGGAGCCTGGTCTGCACTAATTAATTAATTCGGACTCCCCTCCCTGTGCATGTTGGGCCTATAGGGCTGCGCTCTGTCTTCGGTCGTGTTCATTACCTGCATGGACATGATTTCTAGGTGCAGCCAAGGAAGGGAGGGGGTCTCCTTTGGGGATTTCTTCCCTGCTTTTTGCGGATGATGTGGTTCTGCTGGCTCCCTCCTCTCTTTTTCAGATGACCCTGGATGCCTCCATGAGGAGCTGTTCAATGCACCCCCAGAATACCATTGAGGGACTATGTCTCTCGGCTAGCATGAGAGCGCTGTTGTTGTTAGGCAACAAATAAACACTTAGCTGATTAGACATTTTGGTTCTCTGATGTAGAGTTTGAATGTAGATGTAGAGTGTTGAATGTGGCCTTTTCTTTACAAGGAACTCCATGACTTCTTTAGTCACACCGTACACAGTAGGAGCAGCAAAAATGCGTGTGCTGCTTCATTTTATAATGCTTGCACAAGTTTAGTTCTGACATGCAGCTGAGGCATCTTTGCTGCTCTTGCTGTGTTGTCGAAAAGTGGGTATAATGCACGTTGGGCAGAGTACCCTATCCTTTCTTTGCCCATAACAATGGCAGCTATATTTGCTGTTATAAGTGGGTAAAATGTAGTTTTAATGTTTTTAAGTGAGAAAGTCCACCTGAAAACCTCATCTGTGCAGTCAGTTCATGAAGATTACGATCCTGCCTAAATATTATTTCAATGTCAGAGCCGCTCAGACCCCCGTACACCTGCGGTGCGCTGTCACTGGGAATCCCGTTCAACAGCAGCCTCTGGCTCAGTCGCCTCTTTGCGGTTTTCTGCAACTGTTTGCGGCAACTAGAAGGTGTTTTTCCACGTACGTAATCCAAACTACAGGCCCCAGAATTGTAAAATCAAACATATTTTCCAGGTTTTGACATTTGACGTTAATTTAGGTGTTGATAAACTGGTCCAGTGGAGTGATCATAGCGATCTGCACTTGCAGTGCTGTGTCTGTGTCCTTGCCAGCTCCCTGATCAGCTTCTCTGAATGGTTGATGTGGAGTGTCAAGCAGCAAAAGTAAAATTTTTTTGACCCAAGCAGCTGCTGCTTTCGCAGGGCTTCGCGGGAGTCAGATGCTTAGAAGCTCGTGAGGTGCTGCACTGCTCCTGTTGCTCAAAATGTGACGTGGGACCTTTTGCTGCGCCTTGATGAGCGTCAACCATTGATTTTACATGTAAACTAGGTGCTTCTGCTGCCTCTGCTGCCTGCGGTGTTAACGTAGCACAAGTCTGTTAGTTCAAAGTGGTCTGCTAGCAGATTCCAAACCACAGAGGGAGAGTGTTTCGTGGCTATGCAATGCTGCTAACTACCTCAAGGGGGCTTAACCTTAAAGTTATTACTTTTAGAGCAGAGTTCTTCAACAGGGGGTCTGGACCCCTAGGGGGTACATGGAGGTACTGCATGGGGGTCATGAAAGTTTTACTTGATTAGACTTTTTTTATATTCTCCCCTGCAATTTTTTCCACTAATTGAAATGTCTTTAAATAAACATTAACATCAATTCAACACACTGTGGTAAACAGATAAATGGAGGCAGAAGATGTCTTCCAGGCATCAATGCACACAATCAGCGACACATAGGAGCTTTTTCAAGCTGGGCACTGTTTCATTTACAACACCTGACCCATCTACGTGGAATCAGACTCAGAAATACTTCAATAATCCCAGTGCGACATTACTTTCGTTGCATTACTACATCTGTAAGAGAGTGACTATAGGACCAGTTTGATATAACACTATTTCATCGATATGTATAAAATTAAGGGGTCTGCAATCCATCTCACCATCAGTTTGACAGTCCTCCAAAACGTTGAAGACTCCTGTTTTAGAGTATCAATAAAAATTATTTTAAAAATGTTATTTATATGAGTAATGCACTAGTTTTATAATGTTTATAAATGATCAGAGAAGGTCAGATTAGGGTGCAAATTAATTTATCCATTTCGTTTTTCAAAAGCAAAAATGCAAAATAAAAGCATTTTCTTTCAAAGAAGAACAATATTAACAGATTACACACTAATGATGCATTGCCCATTTCAAGCTGTAGAAACATTTTCTGTGTTGTTTTTCTTCTTGCTTACCAATGAATTTTCCCTCTAACAAAAAAACCCCAAAACACTTAAGTACTTGAGAATTTAAATTGGAACCAAGGTAAACGGGTTTGTCAAGCTGTGAAGCTAAATAAGCAGCAGAAATCCTCCAGGCTCCATTTTTTTTCTTTCTTTTTTCCTGTTTTAATCACTGGCTAGTTGTCCAGCCGTGATAAGGAGTTAAAACTTCTAGTTTTTTTTTTTTTGTTTTTTTTACCAAGCTGTGAAAGGATTTGTTTCATGAGAAAAACTAAACATAAAACAAGCCAGGCAGACCACAGAGGCGACGCCTGTGGTGTTTTTATTTGGCAGCCTACAGCACATGGCAGGCGCAGGTTGGCCATCTGAGAATGATAGATATGGAAAGAGCTCTGTGTGGACCTAGGTGATAAAGCGTGTCCTCCAACATTCATTCGTTAGGATGCTTAATCACCGGAACGAGGAGACCTTGATCTGTACATTCACAGGATCATTATCGTCTGTGTTGTACACGTTCTCCCTTCGACATTGTTAGCCGAGTCTGTACAGGCAGATGGAGCTTGTGGTCTGGAAAAATTTGTCAAAAAGATCAAAAGAACTTTCATTTTCAATATTGATTTTATGTAATAAAGGAACTGACAAATTATTATTTTTTTTCCATCTGGATCAAAAATGAACTTAAAAGACATGTGGCTGCTCCATTATTCAGAAAGGTGCATGCTGTGGTAGCTGTTATTGAAAGCTTATTTCTCACATTTTTTTAATCATCAATCATGCAGTCAATTTATTGTTTGGTGGTTGCTCAGCAGGGGTTTGCTTCCTTTCATATTTCTAAATTGAAATACGGCTTTTCATTTAATGTTCCCTGATTTGGTTTGACCACCAGAGCCTTGATGACTAACAGTCACTCAGGAACTGAAAGGTTTGCTTGTCATTTACACTCCTCAAATGCTCTGGGTATTTTATGTTTATGGCTTTTTCATGTCTGTCACTTATGCAGTGATTCCTTTTCCGCATTCAGCCTCCTTCCTTTTCATCAGTGATCATTTTTTTAGTAAAATTGAAAGTGGAGAATGTGACAGAGAAGGAACAAACTTGATTTTTTATTTTTTTTAAATCATGAACCAGGAAAAAAATCCCGTTAAATGATATTAGTATTCTTTGTTAAGATTAAAGATTAAACATAAAACTCTGCAACAGACTGGCAACCTGTCTAGGGTGTATCCCGCCTCTCGCCCATAGACTGCCGGATATAGGCACCAGCCCCACCGAGACCTTGACAAGGACTAAGCGGGAGAAGATGGATGGATGGATGGATGGATGGATGGATGGATGGATGGATGGATGGATGGATGGATGGATGGATGGATGGNGGATGGATGGATGGATGGATGGATGGATGGATGGATGGATGGATGGATGGATGGATGGATGGATGGATGGATGGATGGATGGATGGATGGATGGATAAATGATGGATGGATGGATGGATGGATGGATGGATGGATAAACTTAACATTTTGAAATATCAATTTGCACAAGTTAGAAGTTGCACCATTTGTCATACCTTAGGTATTGCTGCTGTGCAGTTTATTTTGTACCTCCTGTTTACTGCATTTGTTTGGTTCTATATAGCTTTAAAGTAAAACAAAATTGCTGTAATAATGTAGAGTTATCAAGATTAGTTTGTTAAGGACAGCTCTGTGTTTACACGTTGAAGCTTCCTCTCTCCGGTTCTTTTCCTCAGAAGAGATCACTGGGGACAACCTCTTTACATAACACTTCAAAATGTATATTTATTAAGTAGCCTTGAGACATGGCAACAGATTTAGACAAAAATTGTAATCTAACTCAGACCAGAGAAGTTGCTTTACATTGCAGAAAGCAGCTATTACTAACTGGCCTCACATCTTGTGAAGTGGCTCCGAATCACAGTTAAAGAAGCATTTTATGCCACATCATCACAACATTACATCATATATGTTTGTAAATGAGGAGACATCACTCACTCCAGCCTTATCAAAATACTGCAGAGTGTCCCAGATAAAAACACAGAATTTGCTGTTAAGAAGGATCCACTCTGTGCCCCCATTTCATTCCTGAATCTCTGTTATGTACATAATGAACATGATAACTGTATATCTGGACAAAGGAACTGTCCTAATTAGATAAACCCGCAGGTATTATTACAGTAGCAGCCATTCAAAATGGCCCTTCCCAGTCAAATGCCAGCCGAATGGCAGCCAACTTCCAGCTGCTGGAGTGACCCCCTCCTTTTCCTGGGCATGCTTTTTTTTTTTCCTCTGACTCCACCCTTTCACTGAATCAAAGGCTCTGACTAGGACATACTTCTTCACTGTAGATCTTCAAATCATGACAGAAAGAATATTTAAGTACTAAAATTGATGTTTAAAAAGTAATCTCAGAGGACCAGCCAAGTACCAGCCAAGGGTCCATCAAGGAAAGTGGGGAGATTTTGAATGCCCACTACTGTAGGGTTTAACAGACTCGCACATCATCAATTAAAATAATCCTAACATGTTTCAAATATGACAAACCTTGGCGTTGTGCGGTTAAAAGATAATGAATTGTGTTCATTGTGTCCAATTACTGTAGGTCCAGTTTGTTGGGGTGTAATTCAACAGGCAATAATGTTTGAAATTCTTCTAAAAGTGATATAATGTGAGTAGTGGACAAGGTTAGCTTTACAAAAAACATGATAAGGTTCGTTTTGCTGCCCCATTAAGTGTTTATATGATGGTGCTCTGTGGTATATTCAGTGGGTACAATATAACAGGGGGAAGAAGAACCTACCTTTGGTAGTTGCTGCTAGTTTCTGGATCAACAACTGATCAAATTATGCATTTGGGTATGTGGAATGTAGTTTTTCAATACGTAGAAAACCCTCCTGGAGGTGAGGAGCCTCTGGCACTACTGAATCAGTTGCCTTGATAGTGACCTTATTGTCACCTTTAATGTTGGATCTGATGCTCTCATCTTTCTCTTGACAGCATCCAATATATTCTCTATAGGGTTCATGTCAGGCAGGTTTTCTGGCCACATTAACACCAGTGTCACTAAACCAGTTTTTGTCTGAGTGTAGAGGAGCCAATTCCTGCTGAAAATTGAAATGTACATGTCCATAATGGTAGCCAACAAAGATATGATAAAATGCTCTTAAATTTCCTGATAGATGGTTATTTTGGCTGTAAACATAAAAAAAAAAAAAAAAAACCACAGTGGACCAACACAAGCAAATTATTTGGGACTCCATGCCGAATGTACTTTACAAAGTATGCTGTGTTTGTAAAAAGAGAAAATGAACATTTGTTCTCTTTTCAGGCTCATGTTATTTACCTTAATTAAGTCAAATATATGGTTTGAAAAGTACCTACCCCCCTCCGACATTTTGCTTGGCATTTTGACTGCTAATTCCGCCCTTTGTATATATATATATATATATATATATATATATATATATATATATATATATATATATATCTTTCTGCACCATCAACACAAAGTAAAATTCCTTGCAAACCTAAGTGCAAACCTACTTGATTATGATTCTTTGCAAATACTTCATGAAAAACACAGATGGTAGTAGTTTAGAAATGACATATGAGTTATCATCTGCTGCCCTCCTATCAAGTCTAGGGATCCTGGAGAGATGTTCACTACAGTAGTAGCAATTCGAAATTTGGCTGGTCCGCTACAATTCCTTTTTCAACATCAATCTTTGTACTAAAATATTCTTTCTGTCATGATTTGTGGACATTAAGACCTAAGGAGAAGCATCATCTTCTGGTCAGACCCTGTAATTCAGTGAGGGTGGAGTCAGAGTAACGTCCAGGAGAAGGAGGGGGTCACTCTAGTGGCTAGAAGTTGGAGAGGATTTTGCTGGGAGTTGCAGGGAAATAGGTTGCCATTCGGCTGCCATTCGACTGGGAAGGGCCATTTTGAATGGCTGCTACTGTACATTCAGTCATTTAGCATGCTGTACTGACAGAGTAAGCTACTTTGTAGCCACAGTCACCCTGGGCAAGACTGACAAAGGAAAGATGGGTTCCTTCCACCACCAACAGGAGGCAAGATGGCTGAAGTATCTTATAGGGACACAAAAACAGAGATGGACAAACCGGTAGTCGATCCAGCAGCCCAGATACAGGAGTCTATTTAATCATGTTCCTTAAGGTCGCCATATTATCAGAATCTCTTACTACACCTTACCATACATTGCTTAAAGTTTTGCTCTTTCTCCTGAGCCCTGTATTCTATCAACTCAGTATTTAGTATAATTTAAGCGGAATGCTATACCACTAATGATACCCATAAACCAGTTTTGCAATAATTAACATTTTTAAGCATAGAAATTAAAGAGTTTCCAGGTTCCTTAGCTGCTAAATGAAGAAAAAGCCACTGTAAAGAAATAAACAAGTTAATCACAGACTTTTTACTTTAATAATGCAAACAATGCACGCATTCACATTGTCCTGCGTCATTGTTAATTAATTATAATATATTCCAGAAATATAAAATTCATATGCAAACCGAATGCAATTAGGTGATTAGTTGAAAGGCTATTTCCTCTTTTTTGTGTTAGATTGCAGAGGGAAGGGGGAAACGGTACAAAAGAAAATAGCTCTATTTTCTTTCTTGGCGCAGTGCTGCCATGCAGCATGAGTCACTGGATAGTGGGAGTCATTATATATTGAGAGCATTGTGCACCCTGGCAGAAGTCAGGCATTATTTTAACAATAGATTAGTCAATTCAAGGAACATATTTCAACTAATTTCATGGGAGGTGATCTGCTCCTTATAACATTTATCTACTTCTTTGTACAAATAGAGTGTTGGAAACACAGTAGTACAGCCACAGCATTCCCATGCAATGTAGTTGCTCAAGAATTGCACTTTTCTGTCTGACTCATGTGACAAGAAACACTCACTTAAGGCAGTTTATGGAGTTTTAAACATTGTCCACACTAGGCTTTTTTTTTTTTTCAATCTTTTTTTTTTTGTTGAGAAATTCAGTTTTACTATAACCTGCTATGTTGATGTGACATACAAATAGTCATTTCAAGAAAAGCTGCAATTTCACAGAAAAAGATAAAAGATTTAGATATCTTTTTGATATCAAAGATATAGCTTTATTGTAATTAACTGACTTACCTACTAATGTTGCACAGGACAAAACTGGAGTACATCTCCCCTATTTAGAACTTATGTATTTTAGATTTTGATGACACATGTGTATCAATAATGGATTTCAATTCAAACTATTTTACATAAAATCAAAACTCTGAATATTACGTCCTTATCCTGCATTGTTTACAGGCCAAACGGCATTGCCAATTTCCCAGAATAACGTAACATTAATTAAGGGAAAGGTTACAGCCAAAATGTCTGCAGGTCATTGGGGGAAAACGTGTTGTGGCTCAAGTGGCTTTTAAGCTCATTATGTGGGTTACTTAACCTAATAATGCAAATTTAATATTGATACATTGAGGGGGGGTTGCCTCTTAATAAAATGTTTCTTGAGATGGAATTCTTATCTGTGGCAACTGTAGGCTTTGATTGAGTGTGCATGAGCTGGGTTGTTTCTCATTTCTCCATTTTGTGCTACTTCATCTCCATCCCCCTCCATCCATGTGATCTGGAAATCGATCCCAGCATACCATAATGAAGAATGTCTCATTCCTAAAATATGCCAGTAAGTCAGAAAAGACTAGTGCTCATCTTGTTGAAAGCTACTGCAGGTTCCCCTTTGTGCTATTTTAAGGGGTTGTCTACAGTGTCTTACTGAAGTATTCATAGCCAGCTAAATTTTTTCACATTTTGCCATGTTACAGCCTTACTGTTTTTCTTGGAATCTTCTTTGATCTGCACAAACAATGTATGAGTGAGGGGGAGAGGAAATTATCCACTCAGTCGGAGTGGATCATTGCCCCTGTGGACAGTGGTTTTTATGTAGGATTTAGGCCTGTTCAGGCCATTCCAACATATTCCTTGCATCTCTGGTTTTGTGTTCAGGGTACTTTTCCTGCTTGAAAATACCTTTCAAATGACTTTTTCTTTACCAACCGAAGAAAGTCATCCCTATAGCATGATGCTACCATCTTTGTTGCTATGAGACTGGTGCACTTCGCTTCACTTTTATTGTTTACTTGATAGGGAGGGAAAGATACAAAAGAAGCATAGCTCATTATCACTAAAACAATCTGATGCCTGTATGATAGTGTTTATAGTCTAGGGCTAATGTGCAACAGCCATCCCTGGAAGGACTTTTAATGGTCAAATTAAAGCTTAGATGGTAAATAAAGCTACATTAAAATAACTAGAACAAGATATAAAACAAAGTCTGAAAAGATAACTCAGCAATTGATCTATTTAAAAATGGCTACTCATCTGGTCCATCTTTAACCAATCCTTAAGGCTGGAAAGGAATATTTATGGACTTATGGACTAAATGTCAGACAGTAATTATATCCAGAGTTTACGACTCTTAACAGATATGGTTATTTTTATCTTTTTATTTTATATACTCTAATAATCCCAGAGGGAAATTACTTCTCTCAGTGTTTTATTGTCATTACACTGTCAAAAGTACAGCACAACAAAATTCTCTCTCTCTGCATTTAACCAATCCCCTTCGGGAGCAGTGGCCTGCCATTGTGAGGCGCCCAGGGAGCAGTGTGAGGTCAAGGGTCTTGCTCAGGGACCCAGAGTGGCAGTCTGTGGGAGTGGGGGATCAAACTCACAATCTCAGGATTCAAAGCCCTATGCCCTAACCACTAAGCCGCCACTCCCCCAAATGTAGCCCTTTGTATTCAAAATAATGTGCATAGTAAGACTCCCTCCACTCATAGCATTTTGTATGTAGGATAAAAAGTAAACTCTTTTTTTTCTGGCCAGAGTAACTTTGGTCCACAGGTTTGCTTTGCATCTACAACGTTACTTGTGACAGACTACCAACAAGAGTCTTAATGGTTATCTTTCCATACTCTTTATGGTAAAACGCCTTATGATTCTCTTTCCATACTCTCAGAGAAACCAGATACATGAATTATAAGTTACCATAAATGTATTTGCTGCTTCCCTCATCAATACTCTCACTGCCTGGATCTTTGTTTAGATGGAGAGCGATATCTTGGTAGGCCTGAAGATGTACCTTAGTTGTTCCATTTTCAGATAATGCCCGTTGAGATGTTCAAACATGAGATATTGTTTTCTGTCCTCGGAATATTTTGAATTTCTCCACAACTTTGTCATTGACATGCCTGTTGTGGTAATAAGTCTTTATTAGGCCATTTTATAATTTGATTTTTATAACAAACAGAGATGCAAGTTGTTAAAGTTATAGTATAGTTATCTTGCAGCGAGAAGGTCCTGGGTTCCATTCCCTGCCTTTGGTCTTTCAGTAGGAAGTTTGAATGTTCTTCCTTTGAATGCCTGAGTTTTCTCTGGTTACTCCAGCTTTATCACATAGTCCATAAACAGTACTATTGCATTATTGGTGTCTCTAAATCCCTTGTTGGTTTGTGTGTGCATGTTCTCTGACAGACAAGCGGTAAAAGATGGATGGATTTTATAACAATCGTTCCCTGAACAGCTGTAATTAAATTCTGATATTTGTACTCTGAAGGCAGAAGGTTGTACTGGAATCAATAAATGGGGAACAGAGTAAAGGTTTCATTCAAATTCATCCGTTATATTTTGAAAAAAAAAAGTAATAGGTTTTGGGAGATGTATATGATTCTAATGCAATAGATGTCACAACCATTCAGAAAATTAATGATCCTCTAGGCATTTGTGGCACATCACATTAAAATCTTACTAATTGTATGGGTCAGAAAGCAGGGGTAGTTCAACTTTAGTACAATTTTTTCTCTCTCAATTGCTGACAGAGGAATGAAAGTGAAGATACTAAGAAGAGAAATATAAAAAAGGATGTCTAAAAGTCTCTGCCAATGTTTGTACCGCCCTTACAAACATTTGGCTCTTCTATGTGCATCTTGTTTGATAGCATGCCTCCTATGGAGAACAGCCAGGCAAATGTTTCATTTGAAACCACTTTTTGATAAAAACCTCAGCATCTTTTGCACTACTGGTGTGCATACTTGTCCATTTATGTTTGTTTGTTTGTGCTTGAGTAAATGCATGGGGGTTTGATTCAATAGAAGTGTTTGCTCAGGGGTAGCAAGAGGAGTAAGTATTTTGTAATGCTAACACTAAACACTGTTGCCTGAACTGAGAGGATTGGATTAGGTTGGCTTGTCTTTAAGAGGCGATGCATCAGTAAACAAATTATCCAACACTACGCTTCATTATGCATGCTGATGGACGACAGGGACAATAGCAGAAGCAATTATGGCTTGTAATACAAAGTGAAGACCAAAAGGCCAAAACTGACACAGACAGCCTTAGAAAACTTAGATGACACTCTGTGAAAAGACAACAATCAGACAGTCATTTTTTATACACAAAAACATCTGAGAAAGAGGTTAGGACCTCTGTTCTGACCGTTCATAACTGATATTTATTAATGTATTTAATGTAAGATCTGTGATTTAATATTAAGGAGAAAGGTGCACTGACAGACATTCATCAAAATAATCATAGCATCAGATCATAGCCGAGGAGAAAAATGTAAATGAAGTTTAAAATACAGTTATTAAAAAATAAATAATAATAACATAAATAAATAAAACAAAAATAGGAAAGTGTCATTCCACCATGATTTATATATTTTATGGCAGTCTTTATTGGTTGTCCTAAGAGACAATTTAAATATTATAGTCTCAAAATAATCGTTGTAATTTGGCTTTGAACATTCGCATTGATCTTGGTTAACCTTATTTTTATTTACTGTATGCTTATGCTTGTTGTTTGGAGTGGCTGTGAGCATGGCTACAGGCGGGTGTGGCTGCCTAAAGCATGGGGTGACTTAGTGAAAGCTTGCTTGCTGTGCTAGCCTTAGAGTACAACCTGTTCAGGGTCTGCATGAGCCCTGGGCAGAGTGTGCTGATTGGGAATGCCCCAGGCACAAAGATGGGCACTGCAAACATTGTGCATATTTCTATCCAGGATTTTGCATCTGCAGAAGAATAACCTTGGTGGTGGGTATACCATGAAGCCTAAGGAATGGACATTGTACTAACACTCACTTACACTGGTCTTGGTTATATAACTATTGGGGTCTTGTTGAAGTTTGGAAAGAAGCTATGGTAAAAGAAATTACAGAATGGCTATAAGTTGGAAACTGTTCATAAACAATAGCCAAATCTAGCTTGATTTGTATCTAAAGGAAGATGTAAATAGTGAGTTGTCAGTGTTTGGGACTAAAGTTTAATGATAGCCTATAGCCATAATGTGTCATGGCAGCAAAATCTTTGTTAAAGCTTAACTCCTGATGGTTAGTAAGGTTTCAAGTTGCTTGCAAAGTTCAGTAATGCAAAAAAATGGTAAGAAATGTTTGCTAATACCAATCAAAGACTTACCTATTCAGAAGAAAAATGGCAACCCCTCTAAAGCCTTTCGCTTTCTTCAATCAGCACCGATACTCAAAAAGCTTGTCCGATGTTCACCCTCATTTTGGTTCTATTTTTTTTGGCGTGAAATAAAAAAATGTAACATGGAGAAAAAGTCATTCCATGACTTCCATGACATTCCAAGCCATATAACATCGCTAGAACCTGGCAACACCTGGGCTTTCAATCTATTATTCCTATTGGTACAGAATAACCTTTTGTCTATGTTCAAAATGTAATTAACAATTATTTTTATAGTCAGGTTTTCCATAATATTTATATTTTGAACGACTGTAGATGTTCTGTGGATGCATTATTTATGATACACTCATGGTTTTAATAAACATTTTGTAGTTGGGACTTTTAAACCACGAGAATGATTATTGATACATTACATTGATTCTAATAGTACATATACAAGTTTAACTACTGGGTGGAATTTTAATACATAATTCAGTCAGATTACAAAACAGTATTTTTTTTTTGGCTTATTTAAGTGTTTGAATTGTTGCCTATTAGAAATTGTAGGCTTTAAAAGGTAATTTTACTCAATGTCTTACTTGATAGTAAATTAGGAGATAAATAATTAGCTAATCTTAACAACTGCTTGATATTATTAAGTATTAAACGGGCAAAACAGAAATTCTAGCATATAGTTTGGGTTTAGACAACCTTATTTAGTCTTCAATTGAACTTTATCACTAACGGCCAAATGATTTTGACAATGACCTTCTACACAAAATGATTTTTTTTTTTATATTGCTCCTAGATTTATATATTTTCCCAAAGAACACCACTTTTCTTCAGCTCTTTAAAAACCATTCAAACAAAAGACGCTGAGGGGATGACCTTTTTGATTTTTGAATGTAAAATGAATATTCACTGATAAACGTTTTGTGCTTTCTTTTGCTATTTTTATCTGCCATTTATTTCCCCTTAATTTCATAATGTTCAGGAACCATTATAAGGTTAACCATAAGACCTAGTATGTTAAATCTATAAAGGACCTTTAAAAATTCAATCTATCCTGTCTGATTGGTTGTACATTATACTGTCTAAGGATGAACTAAAATCTGAGCAATTTATTGATCTAAAGGTTCTGACCTCTTCAACCCACTGAACAGCTAACAGTATTAAAAGCATTTCTCCTGTTTAAACTGACACTTCATGGATCCATCTAAATTTCTTAAATTGGTAAGGACTCTTTGATCAAAGTGAAGGTGCATCAACTTCCACCAATAATACCCGCATAAAAAAAGAAGCATGTAGGAAAAGGAAGCTGGATGCTTACTATCAATGGTTAATTTAGCACATAGCAACCTCTAGACATTCCTATCTGGCGCATAGAAGCCTTACAGTTTCCCACAATACTTTGTGTGACAGGACATATAGTCACAAGTAATTGCTTTTTTACTTTATGGTAACTGTGTTACATGACATGCAATGCATATTAACATTGTTGCAATGTGTTTAGCACTATTACAACGCAATGTGTTTACTTGTATTGGACATACACCAAGAAGAGAGATAATTATATAAAGCCACTTATTGAGATGTTCATAAAGAAAAGTACTTGATGAAGTCAAAGGCTAAATGTTCCTGTGATTTGCTCATTATTTGTGGGAACGAAGACTTTAAATATGTCAGTTAGAAGTAGCTGTAACCTAAAGGAGCTCGTTTTCCGCCAGTAACCCTGAAAACTAGTGCTCATTATCATCCCATCTTACTCTTTACTGTCTCTGTGATATACTGAATTCACTGCTTTTTTCACTCAAAAATACTGCGGATAATACAGACCTGCTGGGTATTGTTCTGCAATAATTTAACACCTGATTACACTATTACTGTATTTTAATTATTTTTTACCATTGTTAAATTGTTTAAAAAGCATCTTTTTTTTTTTTAGCACCATTCCATTTTATAGCCACTTGAAGCCTGCAAACCTACAAAATATAGTTCTTAAACTTTTAATTTGCTCCGTTATTTGCTCTTTTATTTAAAAAAAAAAAAAAAAAAAAAAAAAAAACATTATTATAAATTACTTATGTTGCAACTCACTTGTCCAACCACACACAAAAAAATGGTGAAGATTAGTATACAGTGTTTTGTGTTAATGCTTTGGTTAATATATTTTCATCAAATCTATTATTTTTCATGATTGAACTTTCAGTTGTATTGAAAGTTCTGAAAAGTCCTCCAAATTCTACAGCATATTAGACCATAAAAGGTAACTGCATACAGTACTTACTTTGACTAAATTATTACTTTGATTGTGCAGACAGTGGAGTACCTTAGTAAATTACCTTTTTAAAGAAGTAATTGTTAATTATATGATTAAAGAATTTTAATAATGCATTGTCATTTATTTGCGGGCTATTGGGCCTTAAGCCATTTTAAGAGTTTTTGGTTTTTTTTAACATATATAAAATTTGCACTATAATATAACAATATCATCTTTTCAGATGTCTTATAGTGTACTTCATTCCCGTTCCCCGTTTTCTGTGGATTGGTTGTAATTTGGCATCCTGCTGAAGATCGATCCTGCTTTTGTAAAAGAAATCATGTCATTTGCAGCTGATGTTAATTTTTAAGGCATCAACAGAGTGTTTGAAACCTTTTTTTAGTTTCCTGAATGCATCGCTGCAAAAACATGCATTCTTAAATATGATTATTTTTTAAAAATCTCTTTTGTTTTCTAATTGAATATTCTCCCCACGTTCTCAAACACACCCTGTTGGATGTTACAAGGTGTCAAGCATCCTCATGTCTTATGCTGAGCTTGCTTATTTGATTATGCAACACTGTATTCAGTACATTTTTATGAGCTTGTAGAGGTTGTGGCTTGGCTAGAAGTTGAATAAGGTTGTGTGAACAATTATTATGAGCTATGATATGAGCTTAAAACAAAAAGATTTAGTACTGCTGAGGTTATATATCCAGCCCCTATTGTTTCCATACAGTATGACCTCTTGGTACCAGTGCTTGTGACGATACAGCAGTGTAGGATAAAAAACTGCATTTTTAAAGAAAACTCCAAAGACTGCATAATGCTCTGTCTGCATTGTTTGACTAATACTGCTGAATACTACCATTCCCTTTCTTAAACTTGCTTAGCAAGAGTGACACTTTATTGCAAGGTCAAATGCCCTACACCTTTTAGCTGTGTCTGCTTCCATTCACCTGAATCAAATGGGTGAGTTACTTCCTCAGCAAGCAATCAAGTCCTACTAATGACCTGATTTTTAGGCCAGAAGGGAAGCATACTCCCTAAAATATATTCTCATTCTCTCTTAGAGTCCTTTCTCAGTAGAAGTGTGAGATCATTGTAGTCAACCTGAGCAAATACCTGAACCACCTGATCTTACTCCTTCTATTGCAAGGAAGCAGAGATTCTGCTTTGGATTATCCCTGAATTCATAACTCAGACTAACTTCCAGGGGTAGGACATAATACAGTAAAATATATATGTTTTGACAGATTGGAAATAGTGCCAATTTCCCCATATTAAAGAATACATCTACCTTTGCAGACCAAAGCACAGTGCCGGAAACTTTTTCTCCGTGGAGCTAAAGAAGCAAATCTTTTTGTCCAAACACTGTGTACAACTGGCGTACATTAACTGGTGATCATCCACCAGCTATGCAGACAAATGCAGTGGTGAGCTGATGTAAATATGATGTTTGTTTTCTGTCCTCTTGTCTTCTTAAAGTGTCGTTGGTTGCTTAACATCAAATGCATGGATTACTATTAGTATCCAGAAAATTTGTTAACCCTGGCTGACGAAAATTCTAGTATCTCTGGTCTTTATTGTGTTAAACTTCTGCCTTAACAAGAGATTGTGTAAAAGTATGAGAAAACAGTTTCCTTTAGCTAGATTGTCCAATCCATGATTTCTTATCCGATGCAATTGCTGAGTGTCTGAGCTCCAATCTTTAAGTCACCAACTGTTTTTATTTTTGTGTTTTTCAAGTTCCTTCCCTAAAAAATGTCAAACTTATGAGGATTATGTTGAATGTCACCTGGTTAGGAAAGCCAAGCCACACAATGGAGGAAGCTCATTTAAACATTTGAATCTTGTTCTTTCATTCTTGATCCATACCTGGTGACAATACATATGGTAGGTGTCATAAAACAGACAGAGTTGTAAGTCAAGAGCTTTACTTTTTGGCTTTGATCATGTATTCATTCACCATGGCACAAACTGTTACTGCACATGGAGCATGAATCCATCTATCTATCTCCCACAATCTGTCATGAGGAAGATAACAATTAGCCTTGAAAGTTAAATGCCTTTGTTCAAGGTAAAAACAGACTCTAGACCTATGGAGAAGTTCACCGTACTCTGAAAACTGGCACCCTGGCTGCTTCACACTGCCATTAATTCCTCTAGTTGGAGCCTCAGAGGATGACTGAAAAACACCAACATCACCACATAGACCACAAGTCTGTCTGTGGTGAAAAGATAGAGGCATAAAGCCACCCTCAAAACACTTTTGAGAAAGAAAATTGTTCATTTCAATTTCAATTTAACCATTCCTTTTTTTGTTTTTGTTTTGTTCGGATAGTTTTACTTATCTCAGCCCAAAACATCTTCAAACCACAGAGGCAGAAGGAAAGTTACAAGAAATAGTTGGTAAGCCCATCTGATCAACCCTGACAACTTCCAAACCTCAGTTAGCCGTCATAAGACAACTTCTAAGAGGCATTTTTTTTTTTACGTTTGACTTTTCATCCACATTCCTATGTTGCTGTATTTTCATTGAATCTCATCTTTTCATGTGTTTAAAAAGAAATATTGCTGAAGGTTAAAGAGGGAAATCTTGCTGGCACTATAAGGATGAAGTCTTATTGCTCAATATCTCAGTAAATGGTAAATTAATCTAAAATGGGGCAATTCTTTTGTATCAGGATGTTCCCAGCTTTCTCAGCGAGATAGTGTGTGTGTGTATCATCTCAATCCAGGCTTTGTACTGCCCCCACCTTTTTTCTTTGTGTTTGTTTGAAAGACATTGATCTTGAGGCTGCCCTACGGTTTATCCGTATTGGTGCCAACTTTCCAACTGATTTCTTTTTTGGTCTAAATAGTGAACTCTAAATCTAAAATGTATTACTTATTTTGTTCATATCTGGTACAGCAATGCTAGGTACCTGTAGAGCCTTTCCTGCTCTGCTGGAACAGTCTTCCTTTTAGGTTCTTGTGGTTCTGTTTTCCAGATGAAGCTAATATTGGATGAATTAATAAGTCATTTTAAACACCCTAGTGTTTAAATATCACACAGTAACACGCGCAGTATTTTCTCTCATGTTTATAAACCGTTAAACACAACCAATGTGACATTATATTTATCAGACTACTCAACAATCATCAGTTTACTATGATTTCACACCTGATTTGATAATACTGGTTGCTGTTTTTTTGCAAATGCTTTTCTTTTGTTGACAATATGAAAGCTTGTAAATTGATTACATTACATTGATCTTTTCTACTGGATGTTTTTGTGGTCTACCTCAAGCAGCATAATCAAGACCACACCATCCAATACCAAGAAGTAAAGAGACCAAGAAAAAGCCAAGATCTTTAGAGGCCAAGGCCAATACCTTATATATTATTGGTGTTGTTATTGGTCTTGACCTCCAAATGTCTTGGTGTTGGTATTGGTCTTGACCTCCAAATGTCTTGGTGTTGGTATTGGTCTGAGCCTCTAAATGTCTTGGTGTTGGTATTGGTCTCAGCCTCATAATGTCTTGGTGTTGGTATTGGTCTTGGCCTCTAAATGTCTTGGTGTTGTTATTGGTCTTGACCTCCAAATATCTTGGTGTTGGTATTGGTCTTGGCCTCTAAATGTCTTGGTGTTGTTATTGGTCTTGNAATGTCTTGGTGTTGTTATTGGTCTTGACCTCCAAATATCTTGGTGTTGGTATTGGTCTTGGCCTCTAAATGTCTTGGTGTTGTTATTGGTCTTGGCCTCCAAATATCTTGGTGTTGGTATTGGTCTCAGCCTCAAAATGTATTGGTGTTGATATTGGTCTGAGCCTCTAAATGTCTTGGTGTTGGTATTGGTCTCAGCCTCAAAATGTATTGGTGTTGATATTGGTCTGAGCCTCTAAATGTCTTGGTGTTGGTATTGGTCTCAGTCTCAAAATGTCTTGGTGTTGGTATTGGTCTTGGCCTCTAAATGTCTTGGTTTGTTATTGGTCTCAGCCTCTAAATGTCTTGGTGTTGGTATTGGTCTTGGCCTCTAAATGTCTTGGTTTTGTTATTGGTCTCAGCCTCTAAATGTCTTGGTGTTGTTTTTGGTCTTCGCCTCTAAATGTCTTGGTGATATTATTGGTCTCAGCCTCTAAATGTCTTGGTGTTGTTTTTGGTCTTTGCCTCTAAATGTCTTGGTGATATTATTGGTCTCAGCCTCTAAATGTCTTGGTGTTGTTTTTGGTCTTCGCCTCTAAATGTCTTGGTGATATTATTGGTCTCAGCCTCTAAATGTCTTGGTGTTGTTTTTGG
>NW_015151085.1:124351-135109 GCF_000732505.1 Cyprinodon variegatus | reverse complement strand
TCAGGTGTGCTGGAGGGCTCCAGCCCAGGAGACCCACTGCACACTCTGCTGGAGAAAGGTGGTGAATCTCCAGATCCCAACACTAAGGGTATTGGCCTTGTCTCTGTACTCCTTGGATCCGGTTGGTGTGGTCTTGACTAGAACACGAGTTGATCAGCCAATTTCTATTGGCTGATTTGTAGATGTCAGTCTTAGCAGCAATTACACTTTGAGATTCTAAACAATTGACAATTTCAGATAATTACAGCTTTTCTCATACACTAAAAATGGCCGTCTTTGGCATCCATTTTTTTAATCCTGTAATATTTTGTATGTGATGGTTAAAAATCACAGTGTACAGTGTGCATAAGGGTAGTTAAGACAAACTATTGTAAGTTGCTGAAAAGCCAACCACCCTCAAAGAGTTTTAACATTATTAGCAAGTACAGGAGCAAATTTCCCTTACACTGTTATGATTCCGTCTGTCCAATCTTCATCCATCACTGTTTGGTTTGACTAACCAAAAACACAGAACAAGTCCAGATCACAATAAAAAAGTAAGTCTGCAGAGAGGAAAGGCAGGTGTAAAGGCAGAAAAAATATCCTGGCATCTCTGCAGACCTCAGGCATCCTAGTTACAGAGTTTTAGACTTTATTCTGGTACCATGCAGTGCACTATTTGTAAAAACCAGCTGCCACAATGGGATTTTCTTCCCGAAGGCTGTCTCTTTGATGAAAATAATGAACACCTTACACCCTCAGTACTCAGCTTCTCTTGCATCCTTGGAATACCATAACCTTTCTCTTTGTTTTGAAAGAAAATTGTTATAGTTGGTAATTCATAAACATACTGTCTTTATTTATTTGTTAATTTTAATGTTTATTATTTGCACTTAATATTTTTACCCTGAGGGAAATTCAAACTAAAGTAAAATCCCCTTTTGGAGCACACAATCCTGTCCAATAAGGCTGACTCTGATCATTGATAGCTGTTTGGCTATGCAGCCCTGCAGTGATTGTGCATCATGATCACCTGAACTAAAAGACTAAACATAAAGTGTACTCAGAGGATAACTTTACTCAGAAGATTTTCAATAGAACATGGTGTGGGTTTTTTTGTTTGTTTGTGTTTTTTAACACAAAAATCTTAATGAAAACAATAATTTACTTAAACAGGCTAAAGAACACAATGTGCAAGTGATATAAGTTTACCAATGTTTAACAGTTACACTCCTATCTATAAATTAATGTTTTCCAAGCGTTTCTTTTACACAGTGAGAGGTTCAGTGGTTCATTATTGTATAAAAATTATCATAAGAAATATTGTTGGACACCGTGGTATCGGGTAAAAATGGACTTTAGTGAGAACCTGCAAATTTTCCAAAGTTAATCTTAAAGATTTGAATTGTTGCCTTGTAACAAGTACAAATGTTAATGTTGGCTGATAGACCAACATAGTGTTTTGTGCTGTTGTTGTTTATTGTCGTTGTTATAAAAAAAAAATGCTGATAAAATAATGTGTGTCATGCATTGTTGTGACTCTATTTGATTGCCTGATCTAGTAGTCATTGAGTAAATGTAAGCCCTATTTAACAAATGTGCCTCCTTCTGCTTAAAACTTCTCTGTTTTAGATTTTATTAATTTAACAGTAAATTTGTGAATTCAAAGTTTTGGAATATTTATTTCCATAATATTGAATAATATTAGTCTGAAACTTACTGCACTTTATATTGTTTGAAGGTTTAAACTGGTATTTGAATAAAATCTCAATGGGACTCTATGTGTGTAAAGGTCATGAATGGAGGGTTATGGTTAGGTAAACTTTTATGCTTAATGGAGTAAATCGATTTTTTTTTAATCTCTTTTTAATAAAACATTTCTTTGGCTGTCAATCAGCCATTGAGAATTCCTTGTTTTTATACTGTTGAAATGAATTCCACCAACCCATATTTTGATCCTAATATCTTTGCATTTTTAAAATGTAACTTATTTTGCTTAAGGTTGTTGAAAATCTGCTTGTATAGACACTCAAAGTGAAACTGCTGCATCTGTGGAGCACATAGCTCATTATTTTAAGCTTTTCTTACTCCTAACTTAATTTAGGTTTGTTCACAAGGATGTAGCTAGATCCATCTGCCTGTGACTCCTTTGTTAGATCGATTATTTCTTCAGGTAAATCTTCCATACTAAATGCAGAAGCAGCTCCACTGTGCTGTAAAGTTCATTTATTTGTTGTTTCATGCAAAATATTTGTAAGTCAAATGGAGTGCAGCATCATCCCAGTTAAGCTTGGGATGTGCTTAGGTCAAAGTTGTGTTTGATGTAACGGATATTTACAAAGCCAAGCAAGACAAACTATCTATCAAATGGCTCCAGTAGAAAACAGCTGCTCACTGTGGAAACAAAGCTCCTTTACAAGCTGCACAAAGCTTTCTGAATCATACATCTCATTATCACTGCCTTGTAATATATTTTTTCTTTCCCTCTGTCTCGCTATACAAGGGGTTTGATCTATTGTCGGTTTTAGCGTGATTACAACTGCAGCTTTGCATATGCATATTACAGTCATATTACTCAATTTCTGACGATCACACAGACATTTCATAAGCATGATCAATCTTTCCGTTTGATCCACTGATAAATTTTGTAACCCCCCAAGTCCTGCTGCGACAGATAAGATTAGCATGTTAATTGAATGTTGATGAATGGGTCTACACTAAACCCAACCATATAATATCCTTTTGGAAGGCTAATAGAGGCCAAGCTCTATCTACTGATGAATATATTGACAAGAATGAAGTCTCAAAGATCACAATACATTTGGAGCTCTCTACATTAAACATGCTGCGGTAATTATTTCTTTGTAGTTTGACTGAATGGAATTACAATTACTCCTTGTATCCGTTAGTTAGTGCTTGAAATAGGTTAGTGTATTCAGGCCCAAGTATTTTGCTTTCTTTTGCTCTTCATCACTTTTTTATGACCTTCCAAAGATGATCAAAGTGCTGTTCTTATAATTAATTAAGCACAACCCTGTAAGCTTGCAGTTTTATCTTGTATCTCAGGTCAGTGTTTTATAGATGTTTCTGGCTTATTAGCATTGTTTTAATAAACTTATTTTCAATGAAGTGATTTAGAAAGAAATGGTGATCTTTTTTGATAATTAAGTAAAAAACAAATGTGAATAACAAATGTGCCACAAGAAATTCATCTATATTAAGCTTTTATTTATTTATTTTTACACAATTAAGAAACATGAAAGGAGAGGCTAATTTAATGAAGCTGTTGTCACAGAAATATCCATCACCCCCCTTGTACCCAGGAAAAGAAACAAAAAAACAAAAACAAAAACACAGCAGATCTCACAGAATGGGCTTTGGCTCAGTTTGATTGTGTTGCCCATTAAACTGTGAATGATGCTTTGCTTATTAGCAGTTTGGAAGAACAGCAGTGTGATTTAAAGTTGGAACACAGTAAGACCTCATCTATTTTCATGGACTTAAATGTGCCCTAAAACTCTAACTACTGCTGTAAGAGGTTGTACTACTTCTTCACTAACTCCTGTAGTCACTTGTTTGCTAACAAAGGCTAATTAACTTATTAAGTTCCTTTACTGAGCTTATTAGATAGACACTGGATTAAAGCACAGCAGTTTTTTCATTTGTAGGACTCCTTTGCTCCTCTGCACTATAGGCACTCAGATAAGAAGAAAATAACAGAGGAATAGGATTATCCATCCACTTCATAGCAGTAAAATGATGCTATAGTGGACAGCCATATTCTTACATGGCGATACATTTAAAATGGTTATGTAAATTTTCTTACACCTTGTGGTTAAGAGCAGGTTAATCAAATTAAAATTATGTTCTGTTATAATAGTTTAAGGTTGTAGAGTTGTGTTACAGATTGATGTGTTTAATAAGCTTCAAAAGAAGACAGAGTTGGTTTTTTGTTTTTTTATTAGTCCTTATTGGCTCGTTGCTAACTTATTGGATGCAGCATTCTGTTAAGGCACCGACAAATGCATAGAAGTTGAAGCAAAGAACAAGATCCAAAGTGATGCAGTCTTCATTATGCTAAATTAAGATCAGAGTTCATTATTTAATAATAAGAGACTGAAGAAAAATGCAGCAGATTTCAGAGCCTGCTGGTTTGTAGGGATGCTGATAGCTGTCCTGAGCAGCCATAGGTCACAGAGTCCTGCACCAGGTCAGGTACCTCTGGGACCTGGCGGGTACACGTGTAAAAACTACATCTACGGGTAGAAAAAATCCAAACATATTATTTCAGTGATGCAGGTACGGGTATAAATTAAAAAAATGTGGGTATCATAGAGTTACAGCATAAGCGAAACTTATATTTTCTTATTTATTAGCTCTACATCTTAACAAATAAATTTATTCAAGAATATCGAGATAACAGTATATTTTTATGCAACGAGGCAAACCTTCCTTCAGCCTGTTTACAGCTGTTAATATGTGAGCGCACTGGATGTGAGGGAATGTTCTTTTCTGCCTCTGTTATTATATACAGCTGTCAGGTCCCGGCCAGGTTTTAAATGGGGATAATTGCAGGGAACGGGTCGGGTCTTGCCTCTGAACTCTACTGGTGCAGGTGGATACAGTTTTACAAATTAGACCCATGCAAGATTCTGCGACAGGGTAAGAGGTGGGGTATCTCCTAGCAAGTCACATTATCAGGGGATGCCTATTATATTATAAAACTTACCTAAGCATTTACAAATTTACAAAATTTCATTTTGTAAATTTTTTTTCCAACCACTTTAATATGAAAGTGGGATGACAGGACAGAAATTTGAGATGCTGTAGAAAGACCTGCAACAAAGATTCTTCTGGATTGGTCCTCGTGGCTAGAATGACTTGTTTGATGACTAAGGTCTCAAATAACAAACCATTTTAATGAGGAGAGACTCACAAGGAGAAACAAGGTAATTAGAAAGTTTATTGATATGAATTGATATATTTTTGGCGCTTAGACTCTGGTGGAAAGACAGAGCTTAGCATAGCTGCTTATAGAATGGGCAGATTTATGAGAATGGAGATGTCTTCCCCCCAGGGCCCGGACACTGGCAGTGGACTGAAAGATTTATTAGGGAATGGTGCTGAATTGAGTAGGAGGTAGACCAGGATGGTGAAGTTTGCTGCTGGTTGGAGGCAGGAACTTGACCCTGATGATGCGGCTTATGGAGGAGAGACTTGAATGCCATTGGTTGTTGAGGAGGCTTGAACAGTAGGGAAGATACAGCAAATGGCAGTGGTTGATCTGGTTGACATGGTTGTATGGATGTGCAGATAAGGTTCAGCTAAGTCATTCAGATGAAAAATACACTGAGGCTCCATCTCAGAAAAAAGAACGTCATACACACAGTCAAAGATATTGGTATCAGTATGGTATGTTTTTTGTCTCTTATGGACCTAAAGAAATAATCAAACAATAAATTCTGCTTCTACTGACAGGTCATAATGTCAAGCTTAAGCCCACTTGGCTTATACAGCAGGACAAAGGTTTGAAGTACATCTGCCACTTCACTTTCGAGTGGTAAAAAAACAACAAAAAATGGACACTTTGGAAGACCCTATTTCAAATCTTAATGCAAATTTGATTGAGATGCTCAGACATTGTCAAAAACCCTCCAAAGGGGCTGAATTGTATTCATTCTAGGAAGAAAGAGTCAAAACATGGCATACCCACAGTTAAAAACAATAAGAAACTACTGCAATAGCAGGAGTTAAAATGGAAGAGAAAAGATGTTAAGCTTGATTTATGCTTGATGTGTCCGCTAGGTTTAGTGCAACCAAATCATTTTGGGCTTCTCCACATTTAAGCCCATTTATAACTATGCAGATGAATCTGCACGGAAAACATGGCGAGTGGGCAGCAGCTCCTGCTGGCAAAGGTTCGCAAATGTAAACATCTAGATACATCCCCTGATTTAGCTCATAAATATCACCATATGCTGAACAGATTATAAATCCTTCAGACGGATGACGTGCGGCTGATTTTCTATGTGGTATGTTCATATGTCAGGCAAAATGAGCCCTTTATGAGGTATGATGAACAATTACATTTTCACATAGGGCAACATTACTTTGCATAGTTTTTTTTCCTCAAAAACAAACTGAATCTCGTATCTTGGTCTCAAACCTGTTGATTTGAAAGTTTCAAGCTTGTCAGCCAAGACAAAACACAAGAAATGTGTATTAGAGAAATGTAATTTTTCAGTGCACTGTGTTTTTCAAATACCTTGTCATATGGCTATCACAATTTTTTTTAAATAATCTGCTGGAGAAAAATTTAAAAGTGCCATTGATATGTCCAAACAACAGCCTTCAACACCACTGACCCAGACATCCTCTTGCTGAAGCACTAGAGTTGCTTAATTTTTACAGACAGCTCGCTACTAGCCAAAAATAAAACAAGACTAAGCACATTTTAATATACCCTCATTAATATTTATGCCCAACAAATTTCTACTGGGTGGATCTAAAGATGCAGACTCAATAAATTAAACATATTTGTGTGGGATTTTTAGACTCTGAGCCTAACAGTGCTACTGTTTTGGTTTGGTTGTATTATGCAATGTGATTTTCTGGGAGGGGAGTTGCTTATTTTGTCAGTTGAAGTCTACCTATGATGAAAACTACAGGTCTCTCTCGTTGTTCTAAGGACAACTTGCTTACTCAATGTTTTTTTTTTTTGCCCTACTGTAAATATGTCTCAGTTTGAAAAGAATTCACAAAGAAGGACATCACATTTTCTTCAGTAAGCCTCAAAGGGGGAATATGTGCATTAATAGTTAGCTCAGGAAAGGCTTTAAAGTTTTAGTTTTAGATGCCGATTGCCTAAGATTGCAAAGAAGAATTGCAAATCATGCAAATCCAAAATTGTATGAACGATTATAGGCCCCATTGATGTTTTTTATTTTTTTACTAGTGTAACTAGTGAAAAACAAGTCTTATTTCTGACAGACTTGTACACCTGAGATTTCCCCCCTTGAGATTTAATATTCTGTAATAAATATTAAATTAATCAATGTTTACCTTCTCAAGACATTATTGATACAATGTTGTATTGCCTTCTTTCTCCTTCAATTTATTTTGTTCTTTGCGGAAAATGTACCCTGTTTAAGTTAAAGACTGTGACAGTTTTACAGCAGTTATGGCAGTTTGGCCGAGCAGAGAGGCTCGGCTTGAAAGGAAGATGAACTCTGAAGGCAAGGAATTTGATGTAATAATGATAAATAAATCAAAACATAAGAGTTTTTAGTGTCATTATTTACCCACGTTGAAATTTTGTGTAAATAAAAACATTCAATGGCGGGTATCAGTAGCCTCAGAGCTCCCAGGTAGATGCGGAGGACACTGAGGACAGAGATCCAAAGAAACCTCAGAGCGATGGAGCCAAGGAAGAACCACCAAAAGGAATCTATCCGAAATAAAGTAAAGAAATAAAGTGTTCTTACTGTGATAAAAAACTATACCAAAAAAAAAAAAAACTTTAAGAATGGATTTTGTGTTGTTAAAATAGTTTAATTTTGATGTAAAATTAAACGGTGCATGTTTTACTGGTATAACAATTTATATTGTGCAGATTAAATGTAGTCCAAACCATTAGCAAGCGTTGATTAATTGCCAAGAGCAAGCTCTGATCCAGATGCAAACTTTTGCAATGTAAGCGTTTTATAACACATTTTGATGAGGGTCTTGTTACCTGTGTTTGACTGAGTGATTTGCCCTTTCAGCAGACACAATGGTTTGCAATGTATGAAAAATCCAATGACACAGGCTCTACCGGGACCAGCTTAATCAGAGACTGCTATTGATTTAAAATTCGAGAAAGCTCTGAAAGTCGAGCCAAAAGGTAAAAAGGGAACTCTTACATTGATTTTCCCTTTTTAACCTTACTCTGTTGATTTCGTTATTTTCTGAAAAACTGCATGCAACACAATGTTACTGTATTTACTGTGGATTTTTACACCCCACAAAATAAATGATTCACTTAGATTCCAGCATTTGTCCCAATTAGAGTATGTCTGCATTCATTTCAACACAAGTAACATCAAATGTAACAGTTGCACTGGTAGGAGTCAGAGTTGTCCATGAGCTCAACTCCCCCAGTCATCTCTGAACACAGCCGTACTTCTAGCTGAGCAGCATCAAATCAAAGGTTTTATTCACAGCTCCATTTTTCCTCCTCTCCATTTTGCAGTGGGAGTTGCAATCCAGTTCGGAATGTATAATTTTAATTTACCGTCTTATCACATAAAAATAGCCTGCATCAATTTCAATGTAATTATTGTGCAGGATGTCAGTGTCTCTGACATGGAGCATAAAATAAAGATTACATGCAAAAATAACAGGCGCCATATGGAAATTCATAAGCGGCATAATATATTCAAAATGGATATAATAATCCCTATGAGATCATGGGATTTACAGCATTACTCAAACTTATTTTTTTCAAATCTACAGGGTCATGGTAAATTATATACCTCCCATATCTCTTTTGGTTTAGCTTTTCTCTTATACGTGATTCAAATAATCAAAGAACTGCTATTATCAGACACGTATAGCCTGATGAAATTAGGAGAAATATCATTCTTATCATTATGGCCATATGTGAAGACATAATAACTGACCCTCTAAACAGTGTTTGTCCCATAAAGATTCCATAGGGGTGGCCAGTCAAGGACCAATGTGCATGTGGGAAGGCCGAAAACGGAAAGGTGCTAAAATCTGTTCAGGGTCAATGTGTGCTGATCACAATTGACCAGCAGGATAATAGACATTCACAGCATCTTTAAATTCCAAATACATCACTAAGGGCAGATCACATTTTCATGAGGTCCTTGCTGATAAAGATTCACAGATATTTCTACATTTGTGCTGTTTAAATTAATTTATGGTTCTACATACAAGATATATATATATACTTTTTTATGGGTTAAGCAGTTATTACATAGGATACTCCTAGATCACTGTAGAGACTTTATCCCCCATAAAACATAAAAAAAAAAACAAATTCTGAAAAAAATCAAATATAAATTTTTACTAGTCCACTTTAATTGTAATGTATTGCTGTGAATAACTGGTTACTATTTTATTTCAACTTTATATTTGATATGCTAACCTTAATATCTCAAAACACTGGAGAGGCAGAGTGAAATTCACAAAATATCACAAAAAGGGTCGCTAGAGGAAGTAATAGTACTTAAGGGGGAAAGGCTGGAAAACAAAAGGGCTGAAACCGATGAACTTGCTTTAAAGAAAGGAAGAGGGCTGGATGAATACATGCAGGAGGAGAAGATGATGAAGAGCAGGTTTGTTCAGTCAGACTGGCCGGGAAGTGCAGGCAGTCGAGGTGGTGCCAATTAAAACTGCAATGAAAGCTATTAGCAACATGTATAATTGTCTAGCTTTTGATTTCCAGACTTAGGAAATTATACAGTAAACTCACTTTTTCCAGGAGTTTACTCAGGTACACCTAGTCCAATCGATTGAGCTATCTGCTAAGGTGGTTGCGGATGTCAGCTGATTATCAAACTGGCAGATCCCCACCTATTGCTACAGAAGGAGTGATGAGGGAAGTTCCGTTAGTTAATGTATTTTTCGCAACCTGAATTTTTTTTTTTAATTAAGTGAAATATAAGTTTATCTTTGTAGCAACTAAAAACAAGTTTTATATAAACCATGCTATACCTTGATGACAGTAATTATCCCCCCTCATAACACCCCCACCCCCTGCATCAGTCCGTATCTCTCAGACCTATGACAGGGAAATCTACAGCCTTTCTTTACCTTGTCAAATACACAGCAGGGCTGCGGGGGACCAGAGATGACTTAGGAAATAACGTTATAAAAAAAAAAAAAAGCAATGTTCACGTAGAGAGCTGTGGCGATTAAAATGACAAGCTGTTTGTGCTCACAGCTTGATTGCTGACCAGCTACAGTTTGGGGAAGATTGGTTTACAGAAACTTATAATAGACTCAAAAATTGCATGCACCTGACAAACAATTTCTCCAACCTGTTATTTTAAATGCTGATAATAAATATTATTATTTTAATATGCATTTGTTGATTTTCAGTCCTAAAGTTCCTCACAGGGAGTTTACGTTAAACAAACCAAATAAAATGACTGGTTATGAAAGAGCATTTTCATTGTTTCCACTATCATCTATAAATTATAAATAGGCCTGTATTTGGTTTCTTTTGTGAAGGAAATATATTTCATGCATTGAATTTTAATGCATTTGTGGCAAACACATGAGGCAGAGGAGTGTATTTTCCTGTGTCTCCCACATCTGTTGCATTTATTAGGTGTACTATTTTAACACATCATATTTAAATTCAGACAGCGTCACGTTGGAAATGGAGTAGAGATCATCATTATCAAAATGCAGACTCCCTTTCCTACATTTTATTATTGTCTTCCTGTAGTAGCCTATAGAAGAAGCTGTTATTAACCTAAGAAGACCTTTTCTTGTCAAAGGAATATGGAAATTGAATGTGGATGGAGTTAAAAAAAAACTCCAGAAAGTTGCACTAGGATGATGCAATATTTGACTTTAACTTACTGTATATTGCTTTGGGTGTTGTTAATCTATTTGGTTCTATTCATTTATTAAAATTTAGAGACCACAAGCACATTAAATCTGACCATTCACACTCTTTTAATTATTCCCCAAGTTTCACTAATGTCATCACTAAATCTCTGAATGACATGGTGCTACTTAATTTACTTAATTTTAACAAAAAAA
>NW_015151085.1:100959-124259 GCF_000732505.1 Cyprinodon variegatus | reverse complement strand
TCTTCTGCTCAGACATTCCTCTCCCCAGCCACTTGGGCCAGCTCCTCTGGGGGAATCCCAAGGCAGTCCCAGCCGAGAAACATAGTCCCTCCAGTGTGTCCTGGGTCTCCCCCTTGGCCTCTTCCAGGTGGGACGTGCCTGGAACACCTCACCAGGGAAACGTCCAGGAGGCATCCTAACCAGATGCCCAAGCCCCCTCAACTGTCTCCTCTCAATGTGGAGGAGCAGCTGCTCTACTCTGAGTCCTCCCCGAATGACTGAGTTTTGAAGGGAGAGCAAAGACACACTATGGAGAAAACTCATTTCGGCTGCTTGTATCCAGGATCTCGTTCTTTCGGTCATTACCCAAAGCTCATGACGATAGATGAGGGTAGGAACATAGATCGAGAGCTTTGCTTTTGCTTTTTGGCTCAGCTCTCTCTTCACCACAACATACCGGTACAGTACACGCTTCACAGCAGACGCCGCACCAATCCGCCTGTCGATCTCCCGCTCCATCTTGCCCTCATTCAAATCTACACTTGTCAACTTTAAATGCTGATAAATGTAAACCTGTCTTATTTATTTAATAATCACTTAAAAATATTCCATAGAAGACAGCTGTTAATGTCCAGCCAGGAGTATTTTATCTACAGTGGGAGTTTATATTTCAATCTAGTCAAAGTGAATGGCAGAAAAATTATAGCTATCACTTTTAGATCAGGTGTGTAAATTCACTTCTGATATGTTAATTGCTGATTCTGACATTTCCTTCCATACTTGCAGGCCCAATAGAGCAGCTAAGATGTATTTTCAAGAATTTAAGCTGAATAAAAAAAAAAAAAAAGAATTGTTGTACCAAAACTTTCTTAAACTTTTCTTCAATTGAGTTTAGAAACAGAGCAGTGACTTTTTTTTATTTTTTTTATTTTTTTCTTTACTTAACCAAGAGATCCTGTGTGTTTACAGTAACTTAAAGGTGACATCATGAATTCCCAGTCAAACCTTCTAATCCTTCTAAAAGGGGAAAAAAATAAATAAATAAATAAACGAATGTTTCCAAGTTTGTTTGAATCTTTTAATGCTTTTAAGTTCTATTTTGTTCTATTTTGTTTCCGTGTTAATTTGTTCCTGTTATTATAAAGTTAGTTAGTCAGTTAAGGGTGTGTTACACAGAATCTGAAGCCTGTGAAATAAAATTGTAATATTTCTTTGCTTTTGCTTGCCTGGCATATTACCCAAAATGTGCCTTGTGTGCGACAGTTACATAGCGGGAGACTTGGCATGGTTAGCAAAAGGCTGCACTGTTGTAAAATCTGCTGGTTGTTGGTTTCATCTCAACTTGGAGAAGCTGGATTGTACAAAGGGAGTCACAGTGCTTTATTTAATTTGGGAAGTGGATTAAGGCCAATGGCGTCCCTGGGTGGGGCAGATCCTCCAGAGATGCTCCCAGGTCGGGGAGTCCAGAAACTACTGCTGGATCAAGGCAGATTTTGGTGGAGCTCAGATAGGAGCAGCAGGGGAATCAGAGCAAGAACCCCAAGAGAGAGAACCACTGTGGGCGGTGGACAGGCAGAGAGTCAGGGTGAGGGAGATGTGGCAGACAGTGTGTGCTGGAGCTAAGGATGTACAATTATGACTGAACAATGATGGTCTCTGCTGTGCTCCTTTACCCCACCTTACAACCACATTTAGTCCCTGACTGGTTTTGGTGACATGAATATACACACAATTTCAGATATTTAAATTTCACTTTGTGTGCTCTGCCAAAACCATTCCTTTTGCCTCGCTAGAATCAGGACCTTCACCTCATTCCAGCTCTCAGCCCTCCTGAGCCACGATCTAAATCCAAATAACAAGTAAATCAGTCACTCTCTGCGCCAATTCGTAGGCACCTAACTCTGCATTTAAGGTCCAAGAGTTTTTTCTTAAAGAAGAGAGATACCAAAGGAACTGTGATGAAATCTACAAATTTAACCAGGATGGTTGAAATCTTAAATTACATTTAATTCTCCCTCATAGCTCCCTCAGCCCCACGCAGGCACAGAAATATATTTAGAGATTGAGAAACAAGTAATTTTGTATAAATATCTAGATCCTCCTTGCCTCATTAAATGTGTAAACTAGTTATTGCCTGAGGCACGTAAAGGATTGATTCTTTATAGTTGGTTATTATAAATAATGATATGGATGATTTTTAAATGACAAGGCAATTTAAAGTAGCTAATGGATAATTCAAGAATATAAAAAAAACGCTTTGATGTCTTTCGGAGCTACATATTTTAGGATATTTATAGCACACCTACTATCAATGCCAACATCCAGGGATTTCACCAATGAGGCACCAAACTCTGGCATTTCACATTCACTTCCAAATTTAGTTAGTTTATTCAACCGGCTGGCATTTCCAAAGGTCACAACCTTTACTTGTTCATTCGTTGCCTTCGACGTCAGTGTTTCTGTGTTCAACATGAGTTTTCTCGGGGCAGATGTCAGCTGTTTGGGCCTTGTTAAGGCAGCAGAAGGGGCTGAAACTCTTCCATCGATCAGTTCACAGCAGGTCCTCTGTGATCTTTTCTGCATGTCACCCCTCTCTTGATCTTCCCAGCCAGATCGATGTACTGAGGGTTTATCCAACAGGTTGCAGAATTACTTGGCCTCCGGTTGTATAGCATGATTCACAGTCCTCAGCAAGGAATCTTAAAAGATGAGCAACTCAGAAAAAAAACACTGATCCTATAGGGAGCAGTCCTGTCTTCCACAATACGTATTTAACACAAAGAGAAATGAGGAATATGACGGCTCCTCCTGTGTTATTAGGTCATCTGGCGGAGAAGAATGAGAATCAGAGCTAAGTAGTTCATCTAAGTGGCCAAGGGCAGAGAGAAATGAACCGTGATGGCCTCCTTCTCTCCTGTGAAGGGAGAAGGAAGCTATTCTGCAGCTGGAAGGTTAAGAATTTATCGCGCTGACCATTTGGGTGGGGGATTGTGGGGGGGGAGCTCACATAGGGGTAAATGGATAACTAATGGATGGAGGGAGCGAATCTGACGGGCCCCGAGGAGTCCTGTTCCCTCTGCCTCCACCTGTCATCCATCAAATTTCCAGCTGATACTGGGAGATAACCATCCCACACCGGGGGCACGGGTAAAGGAGAAGATACTGGAGAGGGACAGCACCAGCCAGGTGAGGAAGACGAGCAGGGATGTTGCTTCTACACCGTGCCAGTGGAGCAGGGAGTGTTTTGAAGCTCTCATCCATGTAGAGGCGCAGAGATGAGCCTGTCTGCGTGGATAAGGGTGATCTTACTTTATTGCCAAATCACTGCAGCTCAAGAAGACTCATACAACCAAGGAGTTCATTTGAGGTTTTAAAATATAATGAAGTAGGCCTCATTGTGCAACATCAGAAGACAAGAAGCTAGAATGACTGGCAGGGCACATCATGGTCAACATCAAAGATCACGTCAGCAAATTAGAGCATTTAGTAACATTTTCAATTTGGAAAAAAAAGATCTAATCTTATTCATAAAGCAGAGTAAAGGTTCAGCTGTTTTTCTTCCAGAAGGGAGGCTTTGTAAGAACCTTTTCACATAATCACCACCGCTGCCTTCTCTTTGTGGGACAGAGGACACCAGAGGAAGAAGTACACACTCACACAGGTACACACAACAAAAGCCAATGAAATGGCTTTTTAAAGACCCTTTTATATCCACTTAGATTAGAGTTCTTTTAAAACAGATGTCACCTTGGGGACAAATAAAAGAGATTATGGATTTTTTGATCACCTGTCCAGCAGGAATCTTTTGATATGCATTGTCTTTGCATTTGGTTGCAAGCATTTGAAAACAGAGGTCTGCCAACCTTCATTGCTGTATCTGTGCAGTTAGAATTTGGCAAAAAAAATCTGCAGAAAACTAAATAAGTTAGAGTAAGATGAATGTGCATGCTTTTCCACAATGCATGTAGGGCTATGAATTTACCTCATGCACATACTGTACATGAACTACAGAATGCATGATGGTGCATGAACCTCAAGTAAAAACAGCCTTCTATCAGCTAAGTATTGTCTTATTAAAGTACCTTTTGAAAATACCAACCTTTAAGCAGATGTTGAACATGATTTTCATTTCACAATTATGTATTGTAAATTGTTTTTTAAGGTAATTTGTTTTCATTAGACATGCATTTCAAATCATCACATTTAACATAAATAAAGCCCTAAATAAACATAAATAAAATACTGATACAAACACATTTTCATTATTTACTTAGGAATATTAACTGTACTTTATAGACTCATCAAATGTGGACTCACTTTTGCTTTTTACTGATTCTTTAAAACAACCCCTTAAAAAAAAAAATCTAAAAATACCCATAATTATTTTCACTAGATTTGTGTATAAATATAAAGTTGAGAAATTGTATACATTATAATTTTTCAATGTAATTTAGATATTTACTCAATCATTTGAAATGAAGTTTTAATTATCTAAAGAAATGTTTAATTATTTCTCACTTTCATGATTTGATAGTTTATTCAATATTTGAATCATGCATTAAATAAATATCTAGATAAATGTTGCATCTATTTGTTCCATAGTACATGTATAATATTTTTCATATTAGAATGATCTGATTTGGACTTACCTGTTATGGTGACGAGTCCGCCTACAGGTGGGAGGTTGACCATCTGGCAACCTGGTGCAGGGAGGACAACCTGGAGCTAAATACCTTTACACCAGTGGAGATAGTTGTGAACTTCAGGAAGAACTCAGCCCCAGCTATCTCCATCACCCCCTGTTACTCTACAATTGATACTTTTGGAGTCTTTCCCGCTTCCTTTGAACTATCATCTCATAGGAACTAAAGAGGGAACATCAACTCCCTCACTAAGAACGCCCTGCGGAGGATGTACTTCCTGCTGCACCTGAAAAAATTCAACCTGCCAAGGAAAATGATGGGGCAGTTCTACTCCTCTTTCATTGAGTCCATCTTCACCTCCTCCATCACCATCTGGTACGCTGGTGCCACCACCAAGGACAAGCGGAGACTTCAGGGTGTCATCCGGTCAGCAGAGAAGGTGATTGGCGGCAATCTTCCATCTCTCCAGGATCTACGCCTCCAGGACTCTGAGGCGTCAGGGAAGATTGTGGCTGATCCATCGCACCCCAGCCACTAGCTAATTCAATTGGAGAAAAAAGATCTAATCGCTTCCCTCTGGCAGGATGCTGCAGCCCATCAGAACCAAAACCTCAAGCCACAAGAACAGTTTCTTCCCATCTGCTACCAGCCTTATAAACAAGGCCCAGAGACCCCTGTGACGCTGACAATGCCTCTTTCCCTCCATCCTTCCATCTCCAGACCTCTATGGTACATCAATGCACAGCCTACTGTGTATATAGTATATAGCTATATACTAGATACTGCATATATTGTATGTATTTTATTATATATAGCTATAAATTCTGTATTTTGTATATATATATATATATATCTAATTTGTCTGCACCATTAACACCAAGGCAAATTCCTTGTAAGTGCAAACCCACTTGGCAATAAATTTGATTCTGATTCTGATTGTGAAAACCACTTTGGTATCCCCAGTTAGTGTCTCATGACCCCCTGAGGGTAACACTTTGGGAACCCCAGCTGTATCACAAGGAAAGGGGCTATTATGGATTCCTAAAAATAACCTTGTCTCATTTTCATAAACCCACTTTATCAGTTCATATACTGTAGTGAGCTGGTTTTATTAATAAGATTCTATTATAGCTTGGTTGCTATGGAAAACAGGAGAAGTGGATTAGCATTGTCATCCCTTTTCTCATAATGTTAATTTCTGAGAAATTGACTATTATAACAGCATGCGCATTTGCAGATTTCTTTTTTTTTTGCAATTAATTATACTCCAATATTCTCTCACTGAAATGTATGCTGCTTAGTGTTTGAGGGAAACAAAACACTGCAAGGCTCTTGCAAGCTTCTATAAAAGAGAGGCCCTTTGAAAATCCTCTCTATTACTTCTATTACTCCTGATATCCAGTGAAGTATACACTGCAAAAATAATCTAGAAATAAGTAAAAATTTCTTAAATTAGGTGTATTTAGCCTTAATTTGAGTATGTAAATAAGATTATTTGCCAATGGAATAGGTATTTTTACTCTTAAAATAAGATAATTAGATAATACGCACTTGTAATACAGTAAGACAACGCAATTGTTTTTTCATATTTTAAATGTAAATTGTCTTGTTCCATTGCCAAAGTGTCTCACTTACCTCCTAAATTCAAGAACAAATGCACTTATTTTAAGGAAAATATACTTATCTAGATATCGATTTTTCCAGTGTAGCTCCAAGAGTAAGTTTTGGTTAAACCAAAATGTTATTTTCCTTAATAAATGAAACAGGCGACAAACTTGTTAAATCTATTTGATTTTATTGAGGTAAGATATTTTATTTATTTTTTTGATACTACTTAGGTTAGTATTACCCACATCTTATTTGAACTGCATACAAACCAGAAAAGTTTTCCATGACCTTTACCTCAAGCACTTTTGAATTTCCTAAAACTCCGAAGGTATCCTGACTGCTCATCAGCCCTTTTGGCCTTTAATCAAGCTTGATTAATTCAAATGAGCAAATCCAACTGCTTCTCCACTCAATCAGAAAATCTACACATTTTCCCAAAGTAAACAGTGATGTGACTACTCAAGTGTGCAAGAAGCAATTGGAAACTGAAAATAAAAGCACTTAGGTTAATTATGTCCCACCTTAGATAACCTGCAGCTCCAGGAGAATTCAAAACTTTTTATTGGCAAATATTTTTGAAATCTGCTTTAAAACTGCACTGCATTTCATATAGTTAATATAATGATTTTCTTTTCTCTCTGAAATCAGAAAGTTATGTGGTAATACTATAAAAAAGGAACTGGCTCTACCAATGCGGTAGTCTATGTATATTCATCCCTTTATATATTAGCATCACTTCATCTGTGTTCTTCATCCTTTCTGACAGCTAAAGAGGGCAAGGGAGTCTGGGAATAGTTGTAAAATTGCCAGCCTATAACTTTTGAGGTATAATTCTTCATGTAAATTTTGTTTCCTACCAGTTTTCAAAGTCAGACTCCCCTCCGATATCTTCTCCCTCACCTCATCCCCACCTTTAGTGAATCATCCTGTAAGGCTGAGGCACTTGACACTTTTGTGTACTTTGGCTGTTAAAATGCAAATTCCCCAGCATCCAGCTATCCTGCTCCGTCTGCAGTTTACTGTGTGACGTCCCCATCTTCTTTGCTGCTGAGCAGAGGACGGAAGTGTCAGTTATGTTCATATTTCTAAAACTCAGTAAACAGACTACAATATATTTTTGTGCAAACTGCAGCATTCCTCTCATGCGGGAAAGCATGCAGACTAATGTCATTACAAACAGCCTGCTGCTTTCTTTTTAATGCTTGAGAACATGTTGTTTATGCACTTTTAAAAGCTGATGGAAGCTCAGCGGACTCCTTAAGCTACAAACGGATAGCAGTGATTGCTGCTTTGAACTTTGAAGATATTCCACTTAAATATAATGTGGTAGCATGCATATTAGAGGTGGCACTTTAGAGATAGGAATTAGTCAGTATAAGATACTTACTGCATGGTTTCAGCTTTCAGGGTATCAAAATGTCATAGTTTATGTAATCTTGAACTGATTCAGATTAAAACAAAACATCAGCAACTTTTTAACTTTTGCTTAGAATTCGTTTGATTCATTATTTTTAACAAGTCCCCATTGTGCTGAACAATCAACCATTCTTGCTATTTAGCTTCGTTTACAATTTGATATTTGCTGGCTAATTAGAAAATCTGCTAAGGTAGCGACCCAGCAGTCTGCTATTTGGAGGGGGTGCAGTTTAAAGCTTTTCAAGTGAAGGTTAAAGGTGCATTCTGCACATGTGTTTTAAGTAAATACATATATTTATTCTTTTCCATGCATACCCTTCCAATTACCCAAAATGTAAAATTAGCTTTACTCTATTTACTCCAGATGCCTGTATAGGCTTCATTAGTCGGCCCATGAGAGATGGATTCAAGCCAAATTCTCGGGCCTTGCAAGTTGGTGTGAGACGCTGTGATCTTTCATTCCCCTGGCTATGTTTTGAGTCTGTGTTTGTGAAGATGGATAACAAAAGACCAGCTAAGAGTGCACCTCAAACCCTTTCACATACTCCACATGAGAAATAAGAAAATCAAACTTTTGTTTAGAGTGACAAAAATGACTTAACTGGAGTCTGAGAATAAATATTGTGAAAGCTTTCAACTAGAAGTTAGCTCAAATCTGCCCTGGAAATGACCCTCCTTTTGCTAAAAAGATGAAATGCTCTATTCAAAAGAATAGACTGCAACACTGTGGTTTCTTTTGTTTCTTGCATCTTGGCTGTCTGTGTCTTTCATAACCAAAATAAATATTTCCATACAGCTGAACGTTAGGAATGCCATCTTTCAGAGCGCAGTGTCTGTCTTTTTTTGTTTAAAGGAAATGTCCGGTCACATTCAGAATACAAACTTCTGAAAGTACTTTAAGTATGAAATTATTACATACCGGTACATTTCAATGAATGATAATTGTTTTTAATTAAGAGTAATTTCATTTGAATTTGCTTTACAGGAGGCATCCATATTTGTCAAAGAAAACTACTGCCACTTATGGGTTTGTGATTTCACAGTACGGTATCGGCTGTTGAGCAAGTCCCAGTTCTGTATCTGGTGTTTGTCACAATGCGCTATTATCCATCATGGTGACGACCGGTGCACTATGCGAAGCAGAGAGTTACGGATTAATGACGTGTTTTTTTCTCTGGCCAGAAGTTTGATGGCAAGTCCTCTGGAAATCTTCAATAATTGTTGTTGATTGCAGATGTGTCTAGTGGTTCCCATTGATTTAGCTTGTTAAGCGGGGAGAATGGCGCTAGGCTTACCGCACCGTGACGTCAATGACGGACGATGTCAGGAGTGAGGTGTTACTCTATTTGGGCAAAAATGGCCGCTCCCAGACTCCGTGATCTCAGTGAAACTATTGTTTTAATTTTTTTATTGATTATCACTAAATTGATTAAATCATCACGAACGTATTAGTTTTAGGTATAAATAATGACCCATTGGTTATTCCTTTAGGTATTCTGTCACTCAGAGAAAACCCCACTGCGCCCATAAGCCTTTATTTAAGTGTAGTTTATTTGTAATGTTAGATTTGGGCATTGATGTTTTAGCATTTTTCATCTTCATGTTAACATTTTTTTATACTGTATGAAGTTTCCTCTTAAACTCTTTAGCCTCCTCAAAACCAGCACTTTGTAAACAAGTGGAATTAATTGCTGCTGTCTCATTAACTCACAGTGTGCATTCAGAGTAAATAGCCTTAGCTAAGGTGAAATGAGGCATGTTGCAAATAATGTGCATTTTGTGGTGATTGGAATCACTAGCAGTGTGTGTTTTTTAGTGTATTTGTGAGTATTTTTAGTTAAAATACCTGCAGGTTGGCCCAAGATAAGGCAAGGAAATGACAATGGAATGTCAGTAAGAAAGACATCTGGATTCTCTTCCAAGAAGGACAGATATGAAAAATTAAAGAAGAGGACAAAGGGTAATTGAAAGTATATTAATCTTTGCCGTCTCTTCCTTTTCTCTCTGATGTTATTATGTTTTATGAAAGGGGTCTCAAATCCCGTCAGTTGTAGATTCGCTCTCACATTCATGTCAATTAACTAATTAATTACAAAATAAGTATATGTCCTTCCCGTTAAACAGAAAAAAAATATGTCTAGTGAATATAAGATATGCCTAAGTGCTTTGGTAAGTGTTGTAGTCTCATCAAAAAACTGTTGTTTGAAACTCTCTTTTAGTTGAGTTATACTTTTATTATCTATCCTGTCTCCCACAACTGATCTCAAAGGTGAAATCTTGAAGGGAATAAGAATTTGAACGCATGTGTAACATTAATGCTGTTTTGTTAGGTAGCTGATATAACAGCACTGTTACAGTATTGTGTACAATTACCTTCTTTTTATGTACTTTACGGTACCAACACTAAGAATCAATCATTTTAAATTAACAACATTACTGTAGGATGGATCCTCGCCTCCTATAACCGGTCCACAATACTACAGCTTTCAAGGCGGGAATTACTTGAACAAAAATGTTGGGCCCATAACATTCAGAAGCTTAAAGCGTCCTCCGCCAAAATTTTAATGAGAGCCTTGATATCTGCATTATCCCAGGTTGCACCACACTCTTTTGATGCAATTTATTATTAAAAGGTTGAGAAGATTTTTTCAAATCATATATCTCACAAAGATCTGTGATTTTCAAACCTCGATACACAGGAAAACTCGCAAAATGATTGAATGATGATAATTAGGAGAACAGAGCCACAGATGAATCTTGCTGAGCCCTAGTGCAGTTTGGTTTTGCCAGGCACGGTCCAGCTCAGTTGCGTTCAATTTACACTCAGCAGTTGGTTCATTACGACCATTAACAACAGTACTCTAGGATGGATCTAAAGCACCTAAATACATCACAGACTTGCTATCAGTTTATCAACCCTCCAAACCACTCAGATCTTCTGGCTCCTGCCTGCTCTGCATACCTAGAACCAGAACTAAACATGGAGAAGCAACATTTAGTTCCTATGCTCCATTTATCTGGAACAAACTTCCAGAAAACTGTAAAAGTGCAGAAAGCCTGAGTTCCTTTAAATCAAGACTAAAAACACATTTGTTTAGGATTGCCTTCGACTGTTCTAGTTAAACAGTTCAACTAAAACATATTTTCTTTAGTCCAACTGTTTTTAATATTCTTTTTTGTTTCTGCATTTTTTATTTTATTTTATTTTATTTTATTATTTTTTCCTACTTGCTTTGATTCTGTTTTATCTTCCTATATTTTAATCATGTAAAGCACTTTGCATTGTCTTTGTACTGAATTGTGCTATACAAATAAAATTGCCTTGCCTTGCCTAGCAGTTATATCGGTTACCGTGCTCGGACCGTTCTCAGCACGGTTTCAAAAGAGTAGTGTAAATGGGGCTTATGTTTATCCCTTAATGTACTCTGAAAACCATTTTCACAGAGTGCATAACTGCTTTTTTTATCAGAGTTTTTATTTATTTATTATTTTATACAGCACTAATCAAATGACTCCAAAAGGCACAGGGCTGCATTGGATTTCATGCATTGTATTAGAAATGATATGCCTTGCATACTAGTCGGAATATTATCCCTCCACTACAGTATGTTGGTCTATTTTGTTGAATGTTAAACAATGCAACTACATTTTTGAAAGCTTTTTGTAGGAACGTGACATAATATGAATACAAATAAGGGGCATGAACAATTAGGTTTATAATAGGTATAATTGCATTTGTTCAATGGAAGCTCTGATGTGTGATTAAAATCAGACTGAGTGTGGACAAATGGATCACTACAGACATCTGAGGTGGAAAAACTGCTACCCAACAGCTGTTTACTGTTTGCTCATTCATATGCAGACCCTCAGTAAACAGCAACAATAAGGCCACCTAAAACAGCGCAGTTCTTTTTATGCTGCTGAAATAACCATGCACTGAGTGTCAAGATCTCAAGGGACAAATATTAAATGGGGAAACAAACCCAAAGCCCCCTTTTAAAAAAATAAAAATAATGTGTGACCTTTTAATGTGAAAGTCTCCAGCTGATCAAGTCTACACAGTCTCTCTAATTAGAAGCCGACCTGAATCTAATGCAGTCTAATGCAGTAGTGCTGAACTAAATCTTTTCCCCATTTTATTGTGAGAATGACTTTTATTTGAATTAACATGTTGTTTTTAAACTGACAGGAGGAGCAGTTTGTTTGTTTGCATGGTAATTGCAAAATCACAGAAGCTATGTAAATAACCAAAAACTCATTTTAGTTTAATTTACTTTCAAGGAAACACAGAAAGCATTTACATTTCTTCCGGTTTAACCCGATGTATATAAATGGTTTTATTTCCCACAAAAGAGAAAACGGTAATAAGAAGAGAAGAGATAGCTTTGATTTTTGGGTGGAATTGGGGTGGTTATCAGTAGTTAGTAAAAAACCTGCAACAAATTACTTAATCAGAGTTTTCAGGAAAAAAGAAGAAATTATTACTTTTTCTTAAGGCAGGTGTAAAGACTTAAAAAGCTACTTTACAGGCTTATTAAACTGAAACAAATCCATCAGTGCAAGTCTTCTTATGTTAGCAGCTTTTGATGTAGTTTTTATTTAGAATGAGCATTGTATAATTCATTTTAGGGCCAGATAAGTCAACAAATTACTCTGTGTTAAAGCTTAAAGGTTATAGCTACAAGTTTAGGTCCATTCTGTACTGTTTTCCAGCCAGTTGCCAGGTTCACTAATACAAACCAAACTGAATCCAACATTTTTCTTAGTAGTTCAGAAAAAAATGCTTCTCCCTGCCCTCTGAGGCAATTTGTTTGATTGGTGTTCATTGTTGTTTTGCCTCCTTTTTGATTTTAGGGCTTTATTTAAAAAAAAAAAAAAAGAATGGTGAGAAGCTATTTCTCAGAGCTATCACAGAGCTGCTTTGATTTGGCAATGTCTGACCTCCATCTCCCATGACTTTCTATTCCAATTAGTACAGTCATTTTATGTTGACATTGGCATCATAACCAGAGAGAAATATTTCCATATTTTGGACATGTCAAAATTTATAAAACAGTTGGTTTGTTACTGTTTTATTAGTAAGATTCTGTCAATGTTTGGTTGATGTTTTGAGGTCCCAAATACAGAGGCAGAGGTGAGTTCTCAAAGATTTAATTGAACATTCATAGGCAACTGAGGCAGGAATCCAAAATCCAACATAAAAATGTAAAACAAACCAGAACCATGGAGACATCCGAGAAAACAAGGCTGAGGAGCCAGAGAAAGACAAGGAACCAGCACTGAGGAACTGCATGAGGAGTTTTTTTGTTTGTTTTATTTATAGGGGACTGAACAAAAAAAGGACTAATTCCCAGATTGGGAGCAGGTGTGAACAGAGGCCTCTAGAAGGAGCTAGGGAAAAGGAGACCAAGACCAGAGGGCAAGCAAAGAAAAAACTAAGAACACAAATATATCCAGAAAACACCAATAAAGCTAGAAAACAAAGAAAAACATGGAGCAATGTGAAGCTGAAAACCTAACAGAACCAAGACCGTAACAGATTCATACTTTTATTCTGCAGCACTTAAGACTTTTTGCTGATGTGTGATTTTTTTTTAAATGCATTGTTTTGATGAAAAGACTGTAGCTATGACAGTTTCCATTGAAGTAGTTATATTCTTTATGACATCAGTTCTCAAGTTTAGGTTAATTTGTACAAACCTTTGCCCCTAGAGTTTTGCCTTGAAGGTCTTCTTCTTCCGTCACGCTTATCCCTGCTCAAGAGAGGGGTGCTGGGGCTCCAGCTGTCTACGGGCAAGAGGCGGGGTACACCTGCAGGCCATAGCAGGCCAACACAGAGACAAACAGGACAAACAACCATTCACACACTCACACCTAAGAAGAATTTAGAGAAGCAAGTCATGTTTTCGGACTATGGGAGGAAGCTAGAGTACCCGGAGAGAACCCATGCATGCTCAGGGAGAACATGCATGAATAAAGACCCCGGGCCGGGAATCAAACCCGGAAGCTACCCAGTTTCTTTTTTAAAAATAGATTTTAAAGTGCCAATAAATTAGGGAAAAAATCCTGTAAAGAGATTCTCAGACTTTATGTTTGAAGGTTTCTAGATAAGTAAATGGTCATGTAGTGATGTTTAAAAGCAAATGATAAGCTATGCCCTCTTTAATTATTAAACAAATATTAGCTTGGACCAAATGAACTTCAAACCTTTTTATGCCAACACAATAAGCACACAAAAGAATACACAATAAGCCGGTAAACTGAAAAACACACTTAGAGAAAGTTTCCTTTTTTTTAATCTCTGAATCCAGTGCTTCAAACAACAGTGACTTTTTGCACCATTTACATCTCCTCAGCAGAAAGGGGCTTCATCCAGAAGCTTTAAAGTGAAGAGCTTGCATTTTGTCTCTTAAAAATTTGGGTTAAAAATATTTTGCTATCTTAAACATATACCAATATATCATAACTGAAAAAAAATAGTAATATATATTTTACAATATATATTATATTAAAAAAGCTATTTTTGTTTTTATGTTATTTTTGTAGTTATGAAAAAAACTGGGTTTCCTCTAGCTGGATGGTAGTAAAAAAAAAAAAAGGTCTCATAAAAGGCTCATAGTGTTATTGGGCTGAACCAACACCAGAGCAGAAATTTCATCCACCTTATGATTTAACATTTCTGAATCAATCTTTAAGTCTCATGTCTTTAAGCCATGAAAAAGCAATGTTAACATGTTTTCCATTTTCTTAGAATTTTTCTGAAATAGGTTGGGTTTACTTAAGTATGGATTGGTTCTTTAAAAACATTACAGTCGTATATGGACTATAGATCAATTATACTTGCAGTCTACTGCAGTCGGTAAAAGGTCCTTTTTCTTATTTTGTCCTATTCAGCTAAAAAAAATTAAATAAACTGGCAATGTTTTTTTCATGCATTTTCTTGCACCTTTAACAAAATGAAAATAAGCTGCAAAAAGAAGAAAAAAAAAGGTTTCCTAAAAAAGGGGTGACTTTATTCACAACATTTTTTTTCTGCATGAGGTATTCCCAAAAAAAATCAATGTAATTTTTTCATATTTTATATTTTGCAATGACTTTTTTTAGTGTCATGTTCATCTGCATCTTAGGCAGAGCCCTTGTGATGTAAAAGAAGAACCCTGACTTCTGAACTCTCAGTGAGCCTCTGGTTGCTGCAGCAGCTGCTGCTATTTGTTTAGAAAATGTAACTATAGTCACTATAGTGATATGCTATTTTTATGGAATTCCTTGAGCTTGAAAAGACAGCCTTGTTCTCGGATTCCAACGGGCTTTTATGTTTAATAAGTAGGATTTTAAAAACTTGTGGTATGCAATTTCTCCTTTCAATATATTCTAAACCTGTTAAATATGATTAGCTTTTCCTTGGTGCTTCTTTGTAGAGCTGTCACGCTTCATTCAGGTAGTACAAAGCAAGTGCAGAGGAAAATCTGGCATGCATGCAGCTGTGAAGTAATAACTGCACTTGTTGCTGCGTTGTTTTGGGTGTTAGAGATCAAGAACAGTTTTGGGTAAGAGAGAGAGCATTAAGGCTTGCAGATCTATCAGACTATACTATTAGTTGTCTTGTGCTTAGTGGACATATATACAGTACAAGGGCAGTGCAACTTTGGGTTCACTTTGCTTATAGCCTCACCTGGCATGTACTAGGCAGTGTCACTCAGTCACAGTTGAATAATTAATTGTTCTGGATATGATCCAAGGGCAACACCAGCTTTAGTTACAATCAACTCCTCAGAAGACCTTTGAGTCGTGTAACACTGATCAGCATACCCCATTGTAATTTTGGCATTAAAAACCGCCCTCCATGAAGAACAGGGTAATTAAAATGGCATTGCAGACATCACATGCGGCCACGGCAGCAGTGGTGCAATGGTGGCGGGGGAGAGGTGCCCCTTCACTTTCTATTATGGTACAAAAGGTCATCGAGTCGTTGGTTGATGCAATTCCAGCGTTGATAAAAAAAAAACCTAAAAAAAAAAAAAAAACACAGCAGTGAAAAAACCCAGAAAAGAAAAAAAGAATTGTTTCTGGTTGGGTCTGTTAATAAATCCAGTTGTTCAATTCAATTAGTTTGTTCTCATAATAGGACAAAGCATAATAAAATAACTTTCTTGATGTACCACACCACAGTGAACACTGATTGCTTTTAATATGCGGGATAGATTTGCACCCAGGCTGCCGTAGCTTGGGGTGGGTGGTCTGATGCTGGGATTGATCTGCTGTTTGCAGCCTCTGAGTCAAAGCTGCAAAGCTCTGTTATTTATGTATGTGGTAAGTATATCCAAATGGATATTTGGAATAACGTTTGATTATTGGATAGTGTGTGTGTTGTTTACTTGTACTCACTGCTTAGTGAGAACATATTTTCAATATTTTACTTTGAAAGGGAAAACCTTAATGTAAAATAGGGGTATTTTTTGGTTCTTACTTTTTGGATTTATGTTTTTGCTTTAAAAATAAAATGACACCAAATATTTTTCTGATGTGGACCATACAATATTTGTTTAAGAAAAGGAATTAAAAAGCGAATGCGGCAAAATGTTATCAATAAACTGCATGTACTCTGTGTTCTGTAGGCCACTTCGGTTCCTCAGAGTTTATTAATCTGGTTTTAGATCGCCGTTTATTTATTGCTTTGAATAATTGTGTTGTTCTCCTGATTTTAAACATTACAACTGAGCAGCAGAGAGAGCAATGTCTATATGAAATCAAGCAGTAAGGTGAGTGGAACAGCTGATAGCAAGGGAACCAAGCATTGTTGGAATTACTTTATAAAGCTCATCTGTGCTCAACTCTAAACCTAAACATTGTTTAATTTGCGCCTGATTCCTGAAAGGACAGAAAATGTACTGTTTTGGTGACTGAACTGGACTTACTAAAAAAAATACATTTTTTTTGGATATGTTTTATTTCTAAAAAGAAAAAGCTGACCTTCTTACATCTGAACATAAACATTACCTAGGGAGGCTATTGATTTCGAGTCTCTTTGTCCCAACTCCTACCGAGTGGACTAGGATTTTCAATACACCATTATGTCTCCCTCTGAGCTGCACCGGCCTCTTTGTGGCTCGCTGTAGTTTCGTATGATTTAAAGAATTATGTTGTTACGTTAGCAGCCCATGTGTCCTCCTAATCCCATTTGCCTTTTGCTACCAAACAAGGTGCCAGCAGAGCCATTCCGCTAACAGAATAGGGAGATCCCATACTTTATATGGAGCAGCTCTAATTCAATAGACATTACTGGCTGGCTTTAATGGATTTTACCTGGTGAGCCTGCAAATTGAATATTTTAAAGCATATGAACTCTGCTTGAGTAACGGGAGAGACGAGAAGCCATTTTCATTTTGTGAGCATTTGATAAGAAGACGGTTTATGCAGGAGATTGTACTCTATTCGTCAAGTTTGATTTGATTCATTTGATTTGTCTGTTAGGCAGCATCCCTGTGGTTTGTGTTTTGGGATTCTTACTCCCTAATGTCATTTGATGTTTTTAGCCAATGCTTTCTTATCTCTTAAACATACACACATACACAGACGGCATCACGTGTACCACATGCAGACAGCCCCATCCCATCCACCTCGACCCTTCCTGTTCCAGTCATGTCTTTCAGCAGGATGCCGAGCTCCGTGCTGTGTCATCTTGTTGAGCGTCTGAGGTTGTTATTGTTTTATCTCTCACTGTGTTGATCTGGGTGCAAGGTGGGCGGCTGTGCTTCCCTTGCTCCCTCCGTAAAGGTCAGTGAGCTCAAGATGAAGTTGTGTCGATCAGATGAGTACCATAGACTGACAGCTAATTTTCATCAAAGCATGTGCGGGCAAACGGGCGAGGGATGAATCACAGAGCGCTCTGGGGCCCCTTGCCTCTCTGAGGATTCTCTGACTTATTGGGCTTATTTACTCTCTTTGTTGAGATTGTCTTCTGGTCTGCTGAGATCTAAAGTCTGCCCTTAAAATGTCTTTGTACAGCTATAGTGCAAGAAGGGAAGTAAACAGCCTTTTTTTTTTATCATTTTAGAAGTAGCGTTATCTGATGATCTAGCAGCAGTTGTTGCTCCCTGTTGTTATCAGCCCATTTTCTCCTAATTCCCATCACCAGCATTCTAAACATGATTTGCATTGATTTATTCTCCTCCACCAATTAAAAGCAATTTTGTGAGCATTAGAGCAAGGCATGCCGGGGGGTGTTTTCATTGTGTCATTGTGGGAACTCCTGGGTGCCTCTGTTATGCACGTTACACCTACTGAATGTGCTTACACAAGCATGAGTGTTTGTGCTTTTGTGGGACCTGTGCAGGTTTTTTTTCCCCATTTCCATTTAGGTATACATGAGCAGATGGGTGAGAGTGTGCATCAGAGATTCCCCACACGTGCAGAGTATTAGTTTTCATGCTTGCGGGCTAAATCCTCATGTTGTTGAAGCGGTGTCAGTTGCCTCCGCCACAACAAGCTTATCTTTTACCAACTCCCGTAGCCCTTTGGGAAGAGGAGACGTTGAGGTGGGGCAGAAGTTGAAGGAATATGGGAAAGCAGACAGGAAGCTATGGGTTGTTGCAAATAATCTTGGGTTTTGGGGGGAAATTTATGTTAACTGACAGCAGCATCATGTTCGCTTACTATTACTGCAAAGAAACACACATTTGATATTCAAACAATACGTCAGGCATTGGTTCTGAAATGTTTACTTTGTCCTTTTTGAGCCTGAAAATATATTCACATTTGAGTCAAACCAAAATTCCCATTATTGCTAGGGACGCACCGATCCAATTTTTTCACCTCGGATATGATACCGATATTTGAAGTTTGATTTCGGCTGATACCGATCCGATACCAAAAACAGCACTGAAATATTACTTAAAAAATGGTTTTAATGTGTGAAAAAAAACTGGAAACATTCTTCTGTGCATTTGATTTTGACTTCCTTTTTCCTTAAAAAAAAAAAAAAAAGGAAACAACTCAAATATAAATTTTAAGACTCATTTATTTAACAACTGTGCAAAAAATCTTAGACCAAAAGTTCTCTGACTTGGTCAACATGTAAAAAAAATTACATTATCAAGTATCATCTCTGTGATTTTTTTGGCCTGTATACTGATACATGGAAAAATTTCACTTCATTCCTTTGCTTCTATCAAAGTTAGCTGCTTCCCACTGCTTTCTAATTGTTTGCCGAGTCCGATAATCTCAGCATGTTCCTTGTTATGAAATTTCTGGAGGTGTTTCATTAAGTTATATTGCACGTAGCCATTGGGCTAGTAGGCTGAGGGCTTGAAAAACCTCCACACCGCAGATCCTTTTGCTCGCTCCATCATAAACAATATGGCCGTGTTGTGTTGTTGCGCTGCCGTATTCATTCTAGCATAAAGTTAGAATGAATCAGAATCAGGTTTATTGCCATTGTTAGTGAAGGAGTTCACAAACTAGGAATTTTTTGTGGTACAATCGTGGAATAGGTAAATAAATTTTAAAAATATCTAAAACACTGTGGGTATAAGGCATGCAATAAAATAGACTAATATATACACTTAAGATAAAAATATTGATATAAAATATAAAAAGTAAAATAGCATCTTATGAATAGAATACAATGAATAGAATGAATAGCACGGCCCATATATCGAGTCAATTGTCACCGATACCGATCTAGTTTTATTTCTTTATATCTGGACCGATACCGATAAAAATATCAGATCAGTGCATCCCTAATTATTGCTCACCTTTAGTTTAGTGCTGTAATATTGGTGCTTTTATAAGTTAAAAAAGGAGCATATTTAGTAGTCTCCAATCCATTTAAAAGGAAGTTATTCAATACATAAGAAATATTGAAACAACACAAACAACAGAATGGATTAACATTCTAAAATATTATTATGGTAAAATAATAGTATAGAACACTGAAAATTAGCAAAGCAAAAAACTTAAATCTGAAGATGAATATTTTTATTTACTGGTGACATGTTATCTACTGTGAAAGAAGGCAAGATTAAGGACCCGTCCACACGAAGACGAACCCTGGCCTAAACGTACAAATTTTTCACCAAACCAGCCTCTCATCCACACGAAGCCGGCGTTTCGGGGGTCTGTAAACAATCTTTTTTTTATTCAGCCTTCAGAGTAGGAAGATTTCGAAACGCCGTTTTCGCGTTTCCATCTTTACGCTCTAACCGCATATTTTTTTTTACACGCATGCGTCATAGCGTCGCCTCTAAACACGCATGCGCGAGACAGTATCACAACAACAATGGCGCCGTTGCTGCTAATGCTACTCACCCTGCTGTCGGGCTTACAACAGAATCTTCTTCTTCTGGAATATCTCCAGGAAGAACGGAGCAATATCGACGACATAGTTCAGCACCTGAATTTGACTGAACCATGAAAATGGACCCGCAGGGCAACCATGTATAAATATTAGTGCGCATGCCCAGCATTTCGTCGCTTATTTTTGCTTTGGCACCACAGCGCCACTTACAGGCCTGGCATACATTTTGCAGTGTTTTCATGCATTCGTGTGGACGCTCACATTTATTTTACGTCTCCGTCTTTACGGCAAACGTTTTGGAAAATATCAGCGTTTCGTGTTCGTTTTGACTTCGTGTGGACGGGGCCTAAGACAGTAATCTCAATCAAAAAACTATAATAAAATGATATTTTCATAAAGATTTTTGTTTCAATTGGGTCACAACATGTGGTTGTCAGTCAAACATGTACACATACAGGTGCCTGACTAAAAGCAGGATGTTTTGACAAAAAACAAAAATCAATTTTCAATTTCTTAACCTTAGATTTGTCTTATTTATTGCTCTAAAGTGGCAGCTTGTGTAAATATTTGATTGCTTCACCTTCACATCTGCCTGCTGAAGGGATGTGGCTTCCTTATATTGGATTTGAACACTGAGCTAGGAATTATATTTCTTTATAAAAACAACTTTATTTAAAAAGAAAAGAAAAAGATGAAAAATATATGTGACTACATGCAAGATCTTCCCAGGTTACAAACTCTATGACTTATCCCAGCAAGAATACTGCATGAACTCATTGATGAGACATCAGTGTGCTGGCAGCCAAGCTGGAGCCAAGAGGATGGATCCCCATTTACATTGCATTTCCTCTGGGCACACAGTTCTTTATAGGTCGTGTTTTCTAAAACTGAAGCTAAAACCGAGGGTGGAAAAAAAAAATGAGGAAAATGAAAATGGTACAACTGCCTCTTACTGCCAAAGGCAACTAAATGACATTACCTCTTTATAACGTACTATCGAGCCCCTTGTTTTTCGTTTAAGTGAAAACATACATGCACCAATAATACGTGCCTGCATATATTTGGCTATTTGTTAATTTGCATTCATTTAAATGCATTTGTTTAACCTGGTAAAATTTTCCAGAGCATGGCAGATTTTCGAGAGCATTTGTGTTGCTGGAAAAAACATTTTTGTGTTTACCTACACTGCACACACATTCATCTGCAGATTAGTCTGGGACCTGCTGCTTGCCTCCATACAAGACAGAGTAGAAATATAAAGCAGTCACTTTATGGCTGTAAAGTAAAGGTGATGTAGGAGTGGACAAATCCTACTGCTTCCACGTAACTGCAGTTCTTAGAAGTCTAAATGGCCAACGTGGCATTCAAGAACTTTTTGGGTTCAGATGCTGATGCTTGTATGTTTTGTATTCAGAATGTTTTATCTAAATATTTAGTACTTGTGTTTCTATATTTTTAGAAGCAATTACAGTATTACATAATATAAGAAGTTTGCTATATTTCAGCAGTTTGCATCCATACGCTGAAATACAGGGATACAGGCAGTGGCGGTTCTAGACCAAATGTACCAGGGGGCCAGGAGGGGCCAGCGTGTTTTCAGGGGGGGTCACAGAAAAGCATGAGATAAAAAACAGGGCAAGGGATTCAAATATGATAATATAGCTGAATGAAGTGAAATTTCTATTCAATTAGGTTTAATTAAAATTATATATCTTATTAGGTCAACATACATGCATAATTTAGGAATTGTACATATTTTTGACTTAATTTAAGCTAAAATTACAATTTTCTATAAAATCTGAATTAGAACTCAAGAAAAAAACTGATAAATTCAGCTGTGAAAATTAGAGTTTTTTTTTTATTTGTTTTTGAAAAAAAAAAGCATTTAGCAGATGAAAACTGGAATCCTGTCTCAATACCACTGAAGCTATCACCTTATTGTTTTTAAATAATTACTAAAAGATAATTTGTAACAAAAAAAAAAAACATTAAACAGATCCAAAGAATCTATCAGTAACCATGTCTGTTCCAGCGCATATCATTATTAGAATTTCTTTGAGTATTAGGTCTTCGGTACAGGAGCCATAACAGGGGCCAGGACATGATCTATAGGGGCACTGGCATTTATGAAAACGTCTATAAAGGTGTCTCCTCCCAAATCTAATATGTCATAACAGTTTCATTTTTGAGTCTTGTCGTGGGAAAAAAGTATTCAACTATTCATCCTAGTTAAACAAACGCAGACCGATGGATTTCACTCAGCCGACACATTTATTCATATCTTTGCAAAGAGAGAACAGTTATCATACAGCCCTTATGGCACAGCATTCTGCTCTGTTCTGATCTGGACAGCGTTCGTCCCCCCCTTACTTAGAACACTGCAAAAGTAGTCAAAGTCAAAACAAATTACAGACACTTTGGTTAACAGTAAACCTTGAGAAAGAATCTAGTTTGTTATGGGAAGAAGCAATGTCTGGTCTACAAACACCATCCTGCAGAGAATTGTGTGACATTGAAAGAGAAACAGACTGAGTGAAAACTTTTATAGTGAGTAAATAGGATAAATTTATATATAACAGAAGAGAGATAAAAAATTTCTGACAACAGTCTATATTACAAAGACGAGGAAAAGTTGGGACCTTATTATGTTTGTTTGAAAGATATTAAAATAATTCCAATCATGTATAACAAATATTTACTACTTTATTCAAATGAAGTGAAGTTATATAATGGTGTAACTATATCCAACCCCATGTAATGGTAAGCACAGTGTGACGACAAACTGTGGTCATAGTGGTTGTGTAGATTTGAAATCTTTCTGCCTGATGCTGCCAACACTTTCGTTTCCTTCATTTGGTGTTGGAAGGTACAATATATAAAGGATGAAGGATAAATTGAATACGGTAACAAGATGTTCTCTAGCATGCCTACCTTTTCTGTCGGTGTTAAATAAATTATCCAAACTCAGGAGATCTATGGAAATGTTTTAGTCCTTGTCTTTAAATGTCCTATATTATTTTTAATTTTAAATAAGAAATATTAACAATGAGGCTTCCAGAGCATATTTTTGCTTTTTGTGCAGGAAAATTCCTCTCAGATTAGGCTGACAGCCTTAACCAAAAATCTCTGTATTCAGTTCTCCTCTGGAAGGGCTGTTTTGGCTTTCAACAGCCAGAGTTTTTGAACATAGCCTAAGAGCATGGAATAATATGAATAATGAGATGAAACCGTGAGCTTGGCCAATGGGCTGCTAGAGACCCTTGATGACATCATAAGGGGAATAATTTTTAAACAGACCATTTTGAGCACACATTATCTAAGAAGTGCAGAAAGGCTGTGATAGATGGGGAAGGTTTTTT
>NW_015151085.1:83882-99779 GCF_000732505.1 Cyprinodon variegatus | reverse complement strand
TTAAGGAAGATAAGACTGGCTTCTGGTTGTGTTTTCGACGTTGCTTTGTTAGTACGTCATATGCTTCGTTGATCTGATTGGTTTATTTGGCCCGTCTATCACCAACATAGGCCAATCAGCTAACCAGTATTTTCTCCCCTTCCCAAAATTACTTCAACGGAAGGTTTCCAGATGGATATGCGGAGCAAATCCATCTGGCGGAGTCAGGTTATGCCTATGGTGAGATGCACTCCAAATTATGTTTGTCCTTTAAAGTCCTCTTAGGCAATAATGTAAAAGTGTTCACATTAAATAATTCTGTAATTATAGGAGCATTATTGTTAAAAGGGCTATGCTGGAAATGCTGTCCTCTATATAAATATGCCCAAAATGTTGACCATGTTAACTCCAGCTCATAATCTCATAATTCGTCGTAGACCAAATAAAAAGAACTATGTTGCCGTTTCAATGAGCTCCTGTGCTCTTTCTCAAGCACATTCTAAAGACGCAGTTTCAACAACACACTACTTAACTCAGTTATGTAAACTCAGTCTCCTTAAAAAGAGACATTTTCTTCTAAAGAACCAGAAAATGCAAAGTCTAAGCTGATATTAGGACAATAAAAACTCTTAAGAAGAACACTTGTCCCTGTATTTCCATTTCTTTCCTCTGATTTTTCCCCCTTGTGCGATGTTTTGTCTCTTGCTGTGCACTTGAATGTCGTGAAAATCCAATTAGGTGGACACATTCTGCGAGGATACCACTAAACCTCGCACCATGATAGCAATCGCATGAATTCTTCATATGGGATTTTAGATGTTCCCCTCTCTTTGCTCACACCGTGTCTACACAAAAGGCAAAGTAATTGGCAAACAGATCTCCAATCCTAATGCTCTCTGCCTCTCTTTTATGGTCTCTCAGCAAAACAGTGGGTGTTTCTATAATCTCTGCTGTGTGATTCGGAAATGAGAACAAAATCTATCTCCTGGCAAGCGGGTAAAATACTATTGTGAAACGTGCTAACAGCACTTAGCGGCTCCCCCATCAACACAAACAGAAGGAGCGTAATGGTTTAATGTTTTTGCATTGTTTTAGATTCTTACTGGCAAGCTGAGGATTTTACTACAGCAGCTCAGATATGTTGAGTAAAAGCCGAAATATTCCAATCTATACTTTGGATAAATGCTAATATTTGTACTCGTAGGTGGTATTTCTAAATAGTTTTTCATAGTTCACACAATTTGACATTGGAATGGCTAAAAAGGGAAAGCAGATGAATTATTCATAGCAGAAGAAAAGGCTGGTGCGCGGCTAAGATGAGGAATAATTTGTTGAAGTGGCCATGCTGACAGCCAGCAGACAGTCTGCCAGTCTCAGCTTCATGCTCATATCACAGTTTAAATGAATCTTCATGAGTTTTATGCATCAACACTGGCCTTTCTCTGGCCTGTTTATGTCTTCGTTTTAAATCAAACCAATGATTATATATATGGATGTAGAGCACAATAATCCCATTTCCTTACTTGACTTCCTCTCTTCTGTATGGTTTTCACATAAATGTATGTAAAAAGACTCTGCTTGTGTGTAATTAATGTGAATATATATCTAGCTCCTTTCTTAAGTCATCAGAGGTTTGAGAAAGCTGTAGCAAATCCTTGTTGCCCCACAGATCAGATAGAAAGCACTGAATGTACAACCTCCTGTGGAAAACATGGTGGTGAATCACGCAGTTGGAAACGGCACCATATTGAGCATTCTGACCAGCTGTCTCACTGTGTGGCGTGGAGGCCGCAGCGCCGCAGACTGGACGAAGGTGAGAAGAGTGGTGAGAACAGCAGGGAAGATCATCAGGCTCAGGTTCTTCCATCCATTTAAGACATTTCATCCCAGCACTGCGTGTCTGGAGCCCGTGACGTTATAAACGACCCCTCACACCCCCACCATGGCCTGGTCTCCCTGCTGCCCTCTGGGAAGAGGCTTCGCGGCTTTTGATGCAGGTCCAGCAGATTCCGAAACAGCTTCCTCCCCTCTGCCATCAGACAGCTGAACTGTTAAAAATCATAAATCATGTCACAAACTGTGCATCAAACTGCATAATTGCACCATTTGTATTTAATGCTCTGAAATTCGTCATCAGTGAGTTTCACCATGTTTTATTCTCCCACACTGTTTACATTGGATCACTGCTGCATTTTAAGAAATGGAAATGTCATGAAAGCTGTACGAAGCAAAATTTCATTTAATATACACTCTGTTTATACAAAATTACTATAAAAGTTGTCTAAGTCTAAGTTATGCACCGTCAGTAAGTGTGGTCAGAGTGGCTAGATTGGCTAAATACAGACCAGTCCTGAAAGAAAACCTCTAAATTTGTGAAAACCTTTTTACTCCACTTGCAATATTTTGTGTTGATCTGTTGAATAAAATCCTATAAAAAACTAATTTAAGATGATGGTTGCAATGTAAAAAAAAATGAACACGTTCCAGGCGTTGTAATACTTTCTTTAAGGCACAATTTGGCCTTACTTACACTATTTAATCTATCTGATCAAAAGGAAAAATGTCAGTAATAAGTCTGAACTCAGCAGATTTGCCAGCAGCTCTTTAATGCTTTGACACTCAGGCTTTGACCTTAGGCCAGCCGTGGTCAAGCTGAGACACTGCAGAGGATGAAACAATCTCTAATCTTACAGTTCTTGCAGCCTAAGTTCCTTTTTATCCAATAAATCCCCCTGTGATTTCTATATAGGAGTAGACTAAAGCTTAAGCTGATTTAGCAAAACTCCTATCTTGGCTCTGTCACCACTTTTCCAGACAGGATAAAAAATAAAAAAAAGAAAATTAAAAAAAATAAATCCATTAAACATTTAGATTAGCATAATTTGAGTGATGGGGCATGATGGGATATTCATCTTTGTCAGGTGTGGACATTTACAGCAGTGGGTCTTCATCCAACAAGCTAATTACGTGGTTTGCCGAAAGTGTGAATTGATGACAAATAAATATTGTCGTTCTTCAAAGTAATATTGCACACAATATTGCAGCTTAATTAAAGTGAGATGAAAAGGAAACCTTGGATTTTGGATGCATTGGGTTGATTGACTTTATGCAGCATGATTCAAAGGTTCTACAGTAATTGTCTCGCAATGGCTGGAATAAGTAGTTACAATATTTGATCACATTAGAGTTTAATGTGATCGAAGGGTACAATGGTACTTCCTTTCACTGCAGTTATACTTAACATTCAATGCATCCACGTTTAGCTTCTAACTCCAGCTATTAGGCTTATTTTATGGAAAACCCTTCCGTTTACAGACATCCTCACACATACACCCATAGGTAGATGACACTGAATACATATTGTATTAAAATTATAGCGTGAGTTTTTTGTGGTGTTCTGATAAATGAGTTGGTTGGTTTGTCCCTGAGATACTGTTACCCTGAGTTTTGTTGTTCTCTTTCCCTCTGCAGGTGTAAAAGTAGACTCCTACTAAATTTTATTCACTTTACTCTTCATTCTCATATCATATCTTCATTCTCATATTCTCAGGTCATTCATTCCTGCTGCCACCAGACTCTATAATACTGCACTATAACCACAACAACTCCTGTAACAACCACTGTGTAGCTATATTATAGTTTTTTTTATTTATTGACTGTGCAATATTCTGTGCAATATGCTGACTGTGCAATATATGTCAATATAATAGTCATACCACTACCTCACTGTTGTTCCTTATTTTTATTTTGTTTCTCATACATGTACACTTGCACCTTAATCCTTATTTATCTTGATATACTGTATATACCTTGATATACTGTATATATATTGTTTATACTTAATGCACCTTTTCCTCCTAGTTTGCACCTTCTTTAATTACTATGCCAATATGTGACCAGTGAATTTCTCCACTGTGAGATCAATAAAGCTCATCTAATCTATTAATCTAATCTAATATCTATTGTTACCTCATTCCCTCCCTTTAAACTTTTTGCCTTAACTCTTTTTTTTTTTTTTTTGAAAATAATGTCTAATTTTATGTTTACATACCGTACTTAGATAGGAAGCAGAGCATTATAGCAAAAACATGCGCTACATTTGTGGGACAATTCTGATTACCATACTGCCAAACAGGATATGTTACAAAATAAGACAATAACGATTACAGCTCATGATCACATGCATTATGTCTAACCCTGGCTTTAGCTGGCCCACTATAAGACCCATAAGTCTACTGATGCCCATCATAAGACATGAGTATATGAGTCTATTGTAGCTGTGGATGTATGTTAAGGGGCGTTTTACAGGGAGAAGGCAAAGTGCTCAAGTCATTCTTAGAACCACACTATATCCCATTTTATCTGTAGATGTCCAAAGCTTTAGATTTATGCTCTCCTTGCTGGGTTTTTGAGTTTTTGTAGCTGGGCACAGTTTGGTCGTTTTATATTTGTGAAATATTTTTATGATCGACTGAATAGCAGTCTCAGTGAATGTGACCATTTTAAAATACCTAGAGGTTATAAGAATCTATTTGCAATATGAAAATGCACATATAGTATTGAAGCAGTCTTTTCGGATTCTTTCTAAAATATTTTTGAAACTTAACTGAATTTCTGCATCTTAACATGTATTCTTTAAATATGAGGTATACTTGCCATGCTGCTTTGGTATGAGAGCATAGATGTTTTACTCAGTGTGCCTTTTTTTATTTTACGACATCATACATGACAGTTCATTCGAACTTCTTCTGCAGAATCAGTACTCTAAATTGCTGTACTCATAGCAGACTGCAGTCCTTTAAATTGTTCCATTAGGCATCAGCCACAAGCCATCACAAAGTAGCATTGTCCTGCTGTCTCTCTGTCATTCCCCCACACTGCGTCCCTCTTTTTTCTCTTCCCCGCTGAGCTGCTGCATTCCCTGTGCCCTGTTTATGTGGGCGGGAGGGTGCAATAACACAAAATTCTCCTCCTGGAGATGCTCATTGTGCGGCTGATTTCAAGAGAATTCAGTGGGGGTGAATGATCAGAATAACACTGTGATGCATAAGAGCCAGGAGCACGTGGGCCAAGCGCAAACAGAGCACAGATGTAACTAAAAAGTAGCTTGCAGCGGCACGGCACACACCACTGGTTTGGGACTCCCATTGTCATCCAGCCTCAGTCTTATCGGATTTGCCCGTAAAACATTTATTACTCTCACGCGTAGCTGAGTGGTATGTAGGTGCTATTATAGGAGCTTTGGAGGAGCTCAAACATGCAATCAGATCTTTGGCAGAATGTGACGTGAGAAAATGTTATAACAAAACAGAGCAGAGAAATATGAATGGTTACAATAGATTTATCCCAGGAAGGGTCAAAATGACATGAAATGGTTTTTAAAGTTTGAATGCGTGACTTTGTGCTGTGTGATTCCCTGTGTACTGCCTGGATGCTCTTCTCTTTCTTCCTCGAACACCACCTCAGACTTAGTATGGTGCCAATAAAGGCACGTCAAAGTCTCCCCTGATTGCTGACAGTGTTGAAAGCTGCATATTGTGTTACTTTAAACTGTCAGCTAAACACCATTGCCTCTTTACACTCTCTTCTTTCTTTCCTCTGAGGCTTGTTGCCTCTTTGCTTTCTTTAGTTATCAAATACTTGGTATTCATAACAGTCTGATGAGTGTGCCACAGTGTCTCCACAGGAGACATGTTCAGAGATTAAGGAGAGCCCAGGTGCATTGACATAGTGTTTTCTTCTCCATTTCTGTAGGGATTTTCATCCTGCAAAAGTCTGTCTCTAAGAGCTGCCTTACGCTGTGACACGCTTAGCATCCAAGAAACTCAGTTTAAAGTTTGTGGGGTCTTTTTTTCCTTATATATATATATATATATATATATATATATATGCATTTATTTTAAAATGGCCTTTCCAACATTATGCTTTGGCTACTTATGATTATCTGCTATAATTTTATGCCTATAGCGAAAGATTCTCCCAGCTTATTAAATACTGATGCTTGGTCAAAGCCCCCTGCTGGTCACATACTGATGCGTCATGGGTAACCCTCTCATATGTTGATGCCCAGGATAAGGTGGAGTAAGCATTTTTAAATTCCAAGTTAACCAACTAACAACATGTATCCTTTGGGAAATGAGTCTTTAAAAAATGTTCCTTGTTTGCCTTTCTAATCTAAAATTCTGGTTAAGTAAAATTTTAAAAATATATGCATAGGTACTCTATTTGTTTATTTTGTGTCCGGATAAAGTAAAGCTGCTTCATATGGACTTCGGCAGAATCGTGACACTACAAAAAGATGCAGCTGTTCCTCCAGAGGACGGCTATTTCACTTTGGGACATATTGCTGTCACTGATTGGTCAGTTGCTGAACAGCTTCCAGGATTGATTGACAGGTGGTTGAACATGGTCAAATGGTAGCTCTGGAGGAGCTGTATGTTTTTGCAGCTCAGGTGAGAGGACAATTTTTAACCCAATTTAAATCAGGCTCTTATGTGACGTAGAAAACATGATGTTGAAGATGTTCGAGTCAAACCTTTTCTGCTTTTTAAACAAAACTTTACAAACCACTACTAACATATTATCAATAAATGAACAAATTCTGGTGGGAGCATTGTGCTTTAAATAAACAAAAAAGTTCCCAGTCCAGTTCCAGTAAAAATCAAGAAGCAATTTCAATTAAGGAAAAAATAATGGATTTTGTGGCTGTATCGTAACAAAGTGTGAAAAGGTTCACAAGTTCTGAAGTGTTTTGCCCTGCACCTTTCCTATGGTATACTTACGCAAAGCAAGTTAAAGGGTTATGGCTCATGCTAAGAACCATCCTCAGACTTTTCTGTTTTAATCCACTTCTGAGAAGATCACAGCTTTCAAAGACATCTATTATTTCCTAGAATACTTGAGGTACTCCAATATAAGGTGTGAATTATTTCACAGTAAGTAAGCAATGTTAAAGCAGCGCAACCTTTACATTATAACTCTCAGTCAGACATCATTAAGCTTTCTCAGGTATATGTATGCGTTCATAACTTTTCCTAAGGACACAAAGACTAATATAGAGGAGCTTTTGGTCGACTGGATTGTTTTGACATCAGTCTAATTTGAACTGGGACTCTCTGCCTGCTATTTTACCTGCAGGAACGTCCTACGCTTACTGGTTACAAGGCCAAATTGACAGCTTAGTCAATAAAAGTCATTTCCACCATCCTACACCAAATGCTCTGTGGGAATATTTTGGACTGTGGAGTAATGACTGTCTCCCTTTAGACACTCAGCTCTGTTGAAAACATTTGGAAACACACTGAGAGCCACTGATAGACATCCTAGTCACTGAACTGTATCAAAACCTGATAAAAGAACCAGGCTTCCCCACTGGGACCCAGAGAGGACACTACAAACGCTTTCTCTGTTTCAGTAACATATATCCCACTGGTCAGTTCCTCCTATCCTCACACACTGTGGCCACACTATTAGATGTAACATTAAAAAGAAAAATAATCCGATCATAAATAAGGCTGTTGTTTTGTTTTGTTTTAACAGCACTAGTGGCTCTTTTTTGGACAGTAGAAAGGGGGTATGAGAGAGGATTTGAGATAGGAACACTGGTTGGTTTCGAACCCGGAACGGCCCCGTTAAGGACTAAGGCCTTCATACATGGGTCGTGTGTGCCAACCACTGTGCCACCAAAGCACGCCCAAGACTGTTTTTAAAAAAATTAGTTTAGCATAACTTTATTTGATGAAGAGATTTAGAATTTCTTAAGAAATAACCAGAAATATTTTAAATATTACAGGAAAATGCAAAAAAAAAAAAAGGAAAGTTGACCTTATCCAGCATAGAGAAAACATATTACACATTTTTATAACCTAAGAACTTATACCCACAACTGCAAAGTTTTACCATTACAGTATAATGTTTACTTTCAGTGGATGTATGTGGGGTCTATATTGGAAAGGATGGGTAATCCTAGTGAAACAGTTGTATGAGAATTTACTAAAAACTGTCTCCTCTGTGAAAAAACCTTTTCATGTACAGGTACGTGTTTTCTGTATTGTCTTTGATGTCCTGATAACTAGTAAAGCTAATATGGCAGACAGCTTGTAGTCAGTTAAGCTAAAATGTAGCAATTAGATTACATGGTTGTGCAAAATAATGTGTAGATATTTTTTTTTATTTTATGTGGAACCTGTTAACTCTTCATGTTGGAAGAAAAAGCATTTGAGGAAAACTAAAAATAAAACATGCACACTCATTATACCATAGTGACATCGGATGGAAATTCTTTTTACATAATTATATACGTATATGACAGCACTGAGGATAAAAAAAAAGATACACACTTTTGAAGAGACCCTTAGATTTAGAGTTGATCACTGATTCCGCTTTCATTTCTCACATGCTACCTGCAGCCCAGCAGCACGAGGTATCACATCAAAGAAATGGGCTTGATTGGAGAGGGCAGATATATTCATAGGATGACAGATAGGCAATTGCATCTAAAAAGGGCAGCAACAAATTCAAGATGAAAGCGAAGGCCGGTCTTTGGTCTCATCTGCCAACCTGGTATGGATTGGACCGGGAAAGTGATTTGGCCTTCTGTTATAATTTTGTCTGGTCTTCAATCATGGTACTTCACTGTCACTCTTGGCTAACATCACACAGGCTTTCCACTATCCTACGCACTGGAACATTAGCCTGAATCTATTGTATGTCAGTGCTTTTACCTTTAAATTAGACTATGTGCATTAGGTCCATTTGATTATCTTACATTTTCATTTACTTCAATAGACAAGTTCCTCATTTCTAGTCCACTGAGTCAAAGACACTTACTGTAAGATGTTGTAAACTTATTGGTTAATAAAAAAAAGTGTTATTTTCTTTTTGAAAGAGAGAATCTATAACTTTTGGATGTAAAAGCAGTAGAGCTGTATCAAAGGCATGTTAATACAACATAGAGCCTCATATGAAGTTGTTCACAAAGTGACATGGGATGAGGTTCATTTCCCTTGAGTCACAGATTCCTTTGAAAGTAGATGCACAATGACATGAACCTGCAATAAAACCTTTTTATTTTAGGTTTACCCTGTTTACAATAGTTAGTTGTTTACTTTTTATTATGCTATAGTTAAAGTATCTTAGCTTTACTTAAATTAAGTCAAAGGACTCTGGTCTTGTTTATTAAGAGTGTTTAAAACTCCAGGGCCATTCTGTTGAAGTTTCTTATCTCTGAATCTTTTTTTTTTTTTATGAATTGTGTAAACAGATGTCTTATAGGGATGTCTAAATGTTTCAGGCAATATTTGACAGTTTACTGTTGAAATCCTGTATCAGGTACCCTTCTCGGATTTAAAGGGAGATGCTGCATCTGATTTTTTTCAATTGGCTTAGCCGGGGATGTGACCTCATCGTGGTAGAACTGACGTCAGCAACTCAACCCTGGAAGGCCTGCTCTGTGCTGACTCACTCCTCCTACACACAGTGGTTCACTTAGGTACCCACAATAAATAAAGTAATTTTGTCATCCGTCCAGTCTGGTATAATAATTTGGCATAGGTTTTGTGTCATTTAGTCATATGACCTAAAATCTGTTGTGAAAAAACCCATACAGAGAAAGATAGAAAATATAAAATGCTGTTAAGGTGGAAAAGAAATGAGTGTACCTCATCTTTATTTATTTATTAAGAGTTTCTGGTTCAGATATTAATTGGTGGTCCACATGAAAACCATCATATGTGGTATGAGGGAGCAGCTACACAGAACAGCAGTTGTAGATTATGATAAATACAGTAAAGCATATGAGCCGATGGCTCAAACCAGTATGGTTCAGAGCTGCTGCCTCTGACTCACTGGCATCCCCTGACCACATATCTCTGTTGACCGAAAATGGTTCCACAAAGAAAGCCCAGTTTGCTTTGATCATTTGTCCTATTCTGTCTCAAGCCTGAAGGGGAACTTAACTTTACTTTAAAGGTATAGTGGAGGATGTTCTTTTTCCGGGTGGATAATCAAAATAGGTGGTCCTCCTTATTGTCAGTCATTCTGTTTACGTAAGGCCGTCCTACTTGCTCGACCCAATTTTCACTTACTGGTGGTGAGTCTGGCATAGTGGAAAATTGTAAATCTTTGTAAAGTAAGCTTGTATTAGCGATGCAAACAGCAACTTTTAAACAGAGCGTGAACAAGTTGAAATGGGCTTGTGCATGCTCTCGCACGTGTTTAATAGAAGTTTCCTCTTTGGAGCGCGTACAGGGTTGTGCATGTGCATTTTTTTTTCTAAAATTGGAGAGGGCAGGTCTTTTTAAAAAAATCAGGAAAATTCCCCACTATACCTTTAACCTTAACTTTCAAGATCCCTGATACAGATAGTTGTTCACAGCTGCCCGCGAGTCGGATAAATTATCCCGGATTTTAGACTATGTGAGACGGTGTATTTTTTCTATGCAAGTGAGAGCGTGGAGGCAAGACAATAATTCATGCACCATGTACGGATAAGAACTACTTCGATTGCATAGGCACAACAAGAGAGAGTGGGTGTGGGGTCCAATAAGCATCTCCCTGCAAAGAGTTTTTGGGATGTCTGAAGGTGGACAAACAGAATAAGACCATGCAGTTTTTATTGATTTAAATCTACAACAGATTTTCTTTAGAAAGACAAATATTTTTTAACCACTTCATTCCCTTTATCCCCTCTTCACAGGATTTCTGTTGGTTTCCATATTGATTTTAAAAATGCATTGCTTTTTTTATTTGGAGGGCAGCGGCCTGGATGCTTATTCATCACCGATTACCAAGAAGCGCAGTATAGTAAACTGAATCAGTATTACAGCTTTCAAATATTTCTTGTTTAGTTATTTATAAACAGGTTTTTAAAAATCTCTGCTTATTATTTCTCATTGAACAATCCTCAGTTTAAATTATTAGTGTTGTTATTGAGATTAAGTTGGCTGTGATTTAAAAAATGAGAGAAATATTTTAGACTCAAACTTTGAAATAGATGAGAGAAGGCAGTAAAAGTGCATAGGGAGTATTTCCCCATAATTTTTTAAATGTAGCTGAATTTTAGGCTTTGATCCTGCATAACGAGGGGAACTTAAAAATGTCTCACCTCACATCATTGGGATCTTGCACCTATTAATTTAGTCACTCTGGTTTAGATAGATAGATAGATAGATAGATAGATAGATAGATAGATAGATAGATAGATAGATAGATAGATAGATAGATAGATAGATAGNTAGATAGATAGATAGATAGATAGATAGATAGATAGATAGATAGATAGATAGATAGATAGATAGATAGATAGATAGATAGGAACATTCAGTGATACAACGGACTCTCTCTTTGTGCAGCACTTTCTCATTTTAAGCATACTTGAATTGACATCTTATTTACTGTGTTTTCCAGTATCTTTTTTTTTTTTTTTGTGTGTGTGTGTGTTATTTTCGGAACCTCTTTGAGGTTTTACAGTTCAGTTTTCCAAATTATTCTAAATTTGAATAATTCATTTGTGATTTTATACATCCCTGTATTAAAGTGCATACAATTGTGTGTGCCAAGGTTTAGTGGAGGTTTTTTTGCAGAGATTGGGAGGCAGAGATGAGTTTTGCTGATTTAATTTAAAATCCCACAGGCAACAGAAGCAAAGTCCAACAACACAAAATATAGAAATTCAAAAATTCTAGGAAACATCAGGGAAAACACACATGTGGAGCAAAGAAATGACAAAGCAACAAATTTAACAAGAAACCAGCAGTAAGGAACTGCAGAGGAGGTGTATATATGGGGAACAGAACAAATAATGAACTAATGAGCTGATATGGAGCAGGTGTGAATAAAAGTAACTAGAAAGGAGCCAAGGGGAAAGGAAACAGGCACAAGGGGGAGAAAGATAGTAACTCAAGAAATACAAAGCTGCATATAAAAAACACAAAATGGAAAAGAAACCAATAAAAAAGAAGAAACAGAATAACATAAATCAAAGTGGAACTGAAAACTTAGAAAGAAACTCAAACAGAAGTCCACAAGGAAAGAACCATAACAATTTCATGTTAATAAACAATTGAACACTGTCAGTATGACAACAATACATTGGTTAGGGGTCTTATTTAATAGCAGTTTGCCACTGTAACAGTTACTGCTATGATCTTTCAATGATCAACTTCTGAAAAACATTCTAAGCTGCTAATAAATGTTCTCGAGTGTTATTGTTGTCCTCCTGTCTTCTTTAACTTAAGGGAGTTTAGAAAATCAATTCATAAACTCGTTATTTTCTTCATATTCCATTCAATTGGGAAATGTTAGTACAAAGATGAACAACTCTCTATTTCCCTATATTATTTTAAGAAAGAAATTTGAAAAAAAAAAGGCTTCTATTCTTTCAAAACCACATTATATGAAGTTACATGCATGTGAGCTATTATACCACACAAAATGATAAAAAAATATACCACTAATTTGTCTTTTTGGATGAAAATGTTTTATATTGATGAGATGGAACTATATACTGAATCCAGGCTCTGAGAAGGAGTCTTATTAGACACAGCCACCTGAATCAATCTTTCTCTGGATTACAATGAACATGATGTTCCTTTCTGTCTCAGCAGTCATAAAATGTAGCTGAAATTACTTTATTTCTACGTTTAGGGAAGTTTAGATGTGTCTAAAGAGTTTTATACAGATTTTTGTAATATTATTAAAGGCGAGGACTTGGCCAACCTTATTTACCTGTTGTCCAGGCTTTTCTGTGGATGTGAATGTGTAAACAGCTGATTTGTTTTCTCCATAGGGTCAAATTAAAAGAAGGAGTGACGTTCCTGGGAGCACGTCCCTGCAACCCCACTCAGTGGATTGTCAGCCAGGACTTGAGGAGCGAAGGCCATCGAGTGGTAACCCTCCACTGTCGCAGAAAGGAGTCAACCTACGATCAGCAAAGGTCAGCAAAAAAAAAAACAAAAAACACTGAGAACAAATGCGTCCAGGTTTCGGGACGGAGCCTCATAATGATCCTTCCTCTAGGTAAAAGTGTTCTGTCTTTTCTTGAATCCAGCTTGATTGTTCACTACTTTTGCTGTTAGAGGTAGTTCTAACTTTATGTCACAGTCACTTTAAGTTAGGAGCAGCTACAAAATGGCTTTGTAAGGCTTAGTGAGGCAGTCTCCAAAAATATTTTCAACTGCCAGTGCTGTCACAGATGATTCGAGTTTTGCACGAGACACACAAGTGCTGAAATACACAGCATGAACAGTTATCTAAGCGTTGTTCCCCTCTACTGAAATGACACGGTTAACTTGACAGAACCGTGGGCAGCAGAAAAGTTGACTTCTGCAGTATCTCGGTTTCTCCTGCCGTCTTGCCATCCTGCCCCTCCCTGCCTTGGTTTTTATTTGCATTTGGCTATTTCTAATCTGCATTCACGTCTTTAATCTGGCAGATAGGGAAGATGATTGCCAGCACGAGGGAAAGGTTGCTGCATTAATTAGGTGTTTGTTGAAGGCCTTTGTGTATTTTAATGGTTTTTCCTTCCCAGATTAGGAAATAGTTTTTAAAATCTAACTTTTTTATGGGCTGTAATTTTATGGATTATAAGATGATTTGAGGCTGGGGAAAACATGCTTTTTTTAGCTGGCGTTCCACTTAACATTTTTAAAACGGTCCCCTGAAGGAAACAAGAGTCTTGACTTTGTGACTGCTACTTTATAATCATACTTTCCACACAGGTTTATTTAAGAGCAAAGTCGCCTGCTACACATAAGTAGCCTAATTATAATTAGTTTTTCCAGCGACATTTCTTTGGACACACTGCTTTTAGTGGATCATTACTAGTAATCATTATAGTCTAACTATAGTGTTAGAGCACTCAAAATCATTGGCAGCTGGGTGTGCCTTACAAGCAGCACAGCTGTTAGATCAGAAGCAGCTTGTAAACTTTTTATTTTAGAAATGCAATACAGCAAACTGTTGTGTGAAATTACTCTTTACATGGGTGGTTTTGCCGTACTCTGCCATTCAGATGCACTCCTTTTCATTTGCTAGGCTTTTCAAAGCATAAGAACAACTGTTTAGGTCAGTAGTACACAATCTGAAAGAATTTTCCAAAGCTGCATTTACATCTTTTATAACATGAAAGCACAAAATAAATCTGATTTCCTATAAATATTCACTTGGTAGGAAAATCCAGCAAGCTAGTTTAATGTTTATGTCTGTATTAGGCTGAAACAATTATCGGTTTAATCGATTATTGAAATAATAGTCAACTAATTTAGTAATTGATTAATTGTTAGCTGGAGTTTAGAGACTCTAAAACATGCCTTTACAATGTTTTAAGCCACTCACTTAAAGCAGTATTTACATCAAAATTAAAAAATATATATAAATATTTTTCATTTAAGATTTAAAAAAATAAACTTTTCATTTGTTAATATGCTCTATTCAGAACTCCTCGAAGTGAAAAGTTTTTGTTTCAGCTGGCTTATTTTCGTAAAAGATCTTATTTAAGGAACCTTTGGCTATGCTATTATTTATCGATTAAGCGAAAAAATAATCAACAGATTAATTGATTTGCAAAATGAAATATTTTTTTTGTTAAAGCTGGGTAAAATTGAACAAACTAAAATAAAACTAGAACGTAGGTACTTAGGTAATTAGTTACCATTTGGTAACCACATGAAAACCTTTAGAACAAGTGATTGTTTTTAGAAGCATTGTAATTTTAGATTGAAAAATATGTTTTAATATTGAGGTTTGCAGACCTTTTTACTGATGTTACACAAAAAGGGAGACACACAATATGTGAACATTCTTAAATATAAATAGATTTAAAAGAAACTAAGGTTTCCTTTTTTCTTTCTGTGTACAGGATAACTGAAAAAGTTACAAACGGATTCTAACAAAATTTTTATCTGAGGCGTGCCTTGTGTCAAGGATCAATTCATTAAAATTTGGTAATGATCCAGATCATGTGTGACTTTTAGCTGTATGTTTAAGTCACAATACAGGTGAAAATTTGCTGCTTCATAGAGGTCTGCACTCTGAGTGTTTTTCTAGTTTATTTATAAACCACACTTAACAACAATTAACAGAATGCCCAAGGTATTAAATAACTAATAGGCATGACATGGGACACCAATAGATGCCCTAAAAAAGTCCAAAACTAAACAATACCAGGGATGATGATGATGATGCACTCAAAAACTGAGTAAAAAGAAAAGGCATCGATTCGAAAACAGGGAAAACATAAAAACATGGGGACACATCAAAGGAGCGATGTCAACGAGGAACAAAGAGGCCACAAAGCTGCAAGAATATAGATAAGAATAGATTTTGAAAATTCTAAAAAAAATCTTCAGTTGAAGGAAGTAACAGACTCAGCATATCCAATAGTCTGATTTGTGATAATTAACACAGATTTTTTTTGTTTTTTGTCTTTTCTCTTTTGAAGAGCAGCAGAGAAAAAGGGCTCCTCTTTGACATCCCAAAGGAACAGCAATATATGGATTGACAATAAATAGACATTTTTAACTCCAATTTTTAACTCCAGGAATCTTTTTTGTATATATGGGAGTGGCAGCCTAATGGTTAGGGCATTGCACTTGGAATCCTGAGGTTCTGAGTTCAAGCCCCTCTCCCATGGACTGCCACTCTGGGTTCCTGAGCAAGACCCACACTGCTCCCCAGGCAGCGCACAATGGCAGTCCACTGCTCCCCAAGGGGATGGCTTAAATGCAGAGTTTGAGTTTCGTTGATCTTTACTTGTGACAGTGTAATGACAATAAGATGCTGAAAAAAAAAACATTACAGAAGAAAAATTATATTTTTCATTAAATGATGAAGTCTAGAGAACAAACCAAAGGAGGAGAATATCAAGTCTTGTCCCAGCTGCTAAGACTCTGCATGATGGTATGTTCCTCAATCCTCACA
>NW_015151085.1:71256-83872 GCF_000732505.1 Cyprinodon variegatus | reverse complement strand
ACAAAGAGTGAGAGCAGAGGGAGAGCATATATAGTTGACAGAGACAAAGGGAGGGCTAACGAGCTGACAAGGAGCAGGTGTGAGGGGAGACAACGAGGGAGCCAAGGAGAAAGGAACACACACATATGAGGGCAACAGAGAAACATGAGAACTAACATAAATCTAGAAATTGCAACAAAAAAGAAATTAAACCAATAAAACTAGGAAACATAGAGCAAAGTAAAGCACAGTAGGAAGAAGACCATGACACTAAGATTGTTTAAATGCATTTCTGTAATATTTTATAGCTTTCCTGTGTATTTAAATGGTTCTGACTAAAAGCTTTTTTTGTAAGAATGATTCTTAGACTAACAATATTTGGAAGGGGAAGGGGAAGGATCTGGTTCAGATTCCTCTTTCTGTGTTTGTTCATAAACATCTCTTACCTCCACAAGAGATGGGGAGGTGGCAGCTTAGTACTTAGGGGATAAAGCTTGGAATCCCGAGGGGATGGCTTAAATGCAGAGGGTGAGTTTCGTTGATCTGTACTTGTAACATTGTAATGACAATAAGATGCTGAAAAACAAAAAACCCATTACAGAAGAAAAATTATATTTTTCATTAAATGATGAAGTCTAGAAAACAAACCAAAGGAAGAGAATATCAAGTCTTGTCCCAGCTGCTAAGACTCTGCACGTTGGTATGTTCCTCAATCCTCACAGCTGTCAAGATCACATCATAAAGAAAACTAAAGACGTCTGTAATGGCTTTACTGTACAGAATGCCCCAATTTTTCCTTGTCTGCCCCTCGGAGCTCCCAGCCATTTCTGTGAGGCGCTTTCAGAAGGAGATTAGACATACTCTAGGTGCCTCATCTGTTCAGCTGTCATCCTGTCTGCTTTATTCTTGCCAAGCTTTCTTTGAGAGGATAAGAATGATAAAGCATTTGATCACTTTATTCCAAAGAAATGTAAAATAGTGTTTGCATTTCAGTTTTTTCAACTACAGTGCATTTACACGTTTTATGTTAATTTTATGCAACCGACCAGTAAATCAGAAATATTATTTCAAACAACAGCTTTAAAACTGATTTATTCGGGTACCTTCAAGTAGCTATAATTATTATTGTATCTGTTTTGTTTTCTTCAGTCTTGCTTAATCAAGTTGTATGGACATCAAAATATCATTTTTGGACTGAAATATTTAAAATATTTCAGTTAAAATATAAATATGTTGCATAAACATTTGAAAAATATTTTGAAACTTTTTTAGAAGTAGTACCCCTCAGTTCTAATAGAAGAGAAAATGGCATGTTTGGGCTGCAGTGCAGCTCCGGCAGGGTCTGACAGCTGATCGCGGTAATTCTGGTCAGTCGGGGTTGTTCCAATGGTTGTACGTTTCTGAAGCATCCTGGACATGCCTGCCACTGGCTTCTTCTCTAAAAAAATGCTTCTCTATTTTTGCAGGTTGTCCCTCCAACTCCATGTCAATCTAGAGAAGAATGGATTGTTTAGGCAGGAAGTCAGTTGATGCAAAGCAAAGAGGATCTGGTCAAGTTGACAAGTGAAAGACTTTACTTGCAGACTGGATTACATTTTCAGGATTTTTATCCAGTGAAAGATTATGTTCATACGGTTTATTAACAACCGTAATACATCTCAACAGTCAATTAAAAATACATAAGAAACTAAGTATTTAAACTCATATATCCATGAAAGATCCTAAGAAAAAAAGGCAAGGGGATTAGATAAGAGCATGCACACGAAACGCTGATAGTACTGGTAAAATAATCAATTCACTGGTTATTTTTTGTACATTGCTTGCACATTCAGAGGAACTGAAGGCTTAGGGATAAATTAAACACAAAACAATAAGGTAAAAAAAAACAAAACAATCAACAGACTTTTCAACAGGACTATGTAATACCTTTATAATATGGGGGCAGTAAGTATATTGGAGCTGTCTGTATCCTACGATTTTATTTACTTTAAAGGCACACCACGGACTCTGTGACCTAAAGACTTGATGCATATGAGTTATTTTAAATGATTCGTCAGGCCAAAATGCAGTGCTTGACAATATCAATGGTAGCAGGGCTATCTATCTAGACTGACTCCTTCTGGCCTGGCTATGACGTAATCAGCCGACCAATCTGAATTTAATGTAAATCCGTTTATTGTCCCACAGTGGGGAAATTCACTCTCACCATGGGGAGCAGTGGGTTGCCATTGTGCGGCGCCTGGGGAGCAGTGTGGTGTTAGGGGTCTTGCTCAGGAACCCAGAGTAGGGATCGAACCGGGTTCTTGCAACCTTCTCAGAGCCAAGCGCACTGCTCTAACCACTAGGTCAACACTCCTCTACAAAACATGGTTAGAGATGTCGCTAAGTAGGTGGCAATGCCTTAACCGTATGTGTGTTGCAGGACACAAGGGCCAATTCCATTGAAATGGCAATACAGTCATGGAGCTAAGGCTTTTGCTCTACAATTTTTCCGCCTGCTTGACTGCTGGTCATGGCTGAGGCAAATTAAAAGTTTAAATCTTCTGTGGAGGCCAAAAAGAGAAAATGTGAAAGGGATCGTGTGCAAGGAATAAATCTTGGAAAGAAGTTTGTTTGTTGGGGCCGGCTGAAAGAAGAAGCCAATGTAAAACCTGTTTTCTTTTATTAACTTTATTATTAGGCTGATAAGTTAACTCTTTGCTCCTAGTATACAGTTATATATCTTTGTCATTATTCAACCCAGTTGCTCTTCACTGGAGTTCAGCCACTGGTCCTTCATGCCGCACGGCGTGGTCCGGGCTTACCCGGCAGTGCTTTCCAGAGAGCAGCAGCGTTTCTCACGCCCTCCGAGCTAAACCAAAACAACTAGCGCAGTCCTCAATCAAAGACACAGGAAGCTGCTAGCTGACTGTTCGTTGACTTTTGAGACAGTGCTACGCCGCTTGTGGCCACTAGGGACATGAAAGTTACAGGTCTAGCACCCCTAGTGGGCAAAGGTTGCATGATGTGCCTTTGAAGAATAACTTTTTTATAACGAACTAACTGTAATGGTTATTTAGTGAATAATTATGTCCACAGTATTAAATTCAAACAATGTTCATAAATAATTGTAAAAGGTGACATTACTAATGCAACTCTATGATTCAAGTTTTTAACATTTCCTGTCTTTCAGAGTAACCATAACATTATTACCCTTTCTGTAAAACTAAGTTTGTGTTTTGTTTTGTTTCCTTTGTGAACAAATCAGCCTGGTAGGCAGGCAGTGGGTACAGAAAATACATAAAACTCATTAATTCTGTAGTTTTGGTAATACATCATTTTATTCCTCTGAATTGTTGGACGTTTTTCTTTTTTCTTTATTGAAAAGGCTGATCATTTGCTCTATTTATGCAGGGCTTTTACCAGCCACTCGCCCTCACCACATGCAGACAAACACACATTGATGCTAAATGGAGTGTAAACTTCACACACAGTTCGGATCATCAGCTAAGTTACATATGGATCAATGCCACTCTCACTGGACCTCGGATTGTAACTAGACTTGAATCTATTTATGTGTGTGTTGCTGCTTGTTGTGTGTGAGTGTGTTCCCTGCCCGTGTCCACAGCGTTGTGGTGGGTCAGGTGGGCTCTCTGTGCTGGTTCAGCTTGTCACTTTGAACTGCTTGCCCTCACCAGCTGAGCGGCTGCTCCCTCTCTATTCACAGCTGATGCTCTAAACCCCCACCTGAATAACGGTGCAACAGACCGCTTAAATACTTAAACCGTGAAATGTTTCCCTTCAGCTTCAAAGAAGAAACATCATATAGGATTTTCTCTGTATTAATTTAACAATACATTTTTTTAATATGAATAAAAGGATCCTTTGTTGAGTGTTTGAGGTAGCATGACAGGAAAAAAATATTAAAACCTGTACACCTTCCTTGATTCTTTTGCATAATAAATGCAACAATAAAGAGCAGCTTTTTACTAAACCTTACTTTTGATGCATTGCAATTTTGAAAGAATTTGCAGTTTTGTAAAGAAAGTTTAAGGAAAAACATTTCACTTCTGGTTGAGAGTGAAAGAGCGGGTCTCTGTTTGATCCTAGTTTAAGAAAAACATTTTTCTGTTTATGCATTTTCATAAAATAAATCTGCTGCACAAGGAAAAGGAGCGTAGATTATTTCTGAAAATCTGTTTTGTTACATTTCACCTATTCTGAACTGAGAGGCTTTTACAAAAGAAGAGATTTTATTACTTTTTTAGACTATAATAATTTTGTAAAAGTCTGCATCATAATTTGGATTTAACACCAAAGCCTTTTCAGGACATTTCTAAAAACGTATTGTGCTGCAGGATGTCACAAGTATCTAAAAAAAAGCTTTCTACGGAAAGGGACAAAATGTTGACATGGTGTGCCCATAATACTGGCTCCACATGCACTTTGGTAGATTGAAAACTTCACTTTGTCACCATTAAAGGCAAAGCCATTGAAAACAAAAGCAGTCCTGCTTCCTCAGCATGTCATAAGCCATAAGTGGAGGCTCTGGTTGCTCATTAGGAGTGTCTGGGTGCAGATGGATCTCCTTCATGTGCCACCATTTCATTAATCCCCCACACCACACCAAACCGAGCACAGGCACAGCAGGCAGGATGCTTGTTAGCATCAGTGCACCAGAGAGTCCAGATAACTGTGCTGTAAGTGGGAGACTGGCTTTAAAAAGGGCCTTCAGTTTTTCCACATTTTGTCCTCTACCTTTTTTATTTTATGAAAAAAAAAAGGTTTTTATGGTTATGTTTTAGAAACACATTTTGTGACAAGTAGTCTTTTGAGGAGTCAATGTTTTGTACATCTATGATTTTTCCAATTCTTCAATGCAAAAAAGCTGAAACTCTTCCAGCTTATACACAGAACATCTTTGAACATTCATTTTCAAACCTTATTTTAGATTCTTAAATAGATTTAGGCCTAAACCTTGAATGAGCTACACATGAATATGCTTTAATAAAATACTTTCAATTATTCCTCAGGATACACCATTTACACTACTGAGCTTTATACAGCCTCTGACCAATTTTATTCCACAATTAAACTGAATTTTGTTTCATCCATGATCTTATCAGCTGTGACCAGCTTTTTTCACATTGCTAGCACCCCCCCAGCACAATGCTGCCGCTACCATGTTTTATGATGGGGGAGGTCGGTTCGGTATGATATAAAGTGTAGTTTCTGCTACACACTCACATGAAACACCAAAACAAAGTGCAGTAGCCAAAATTTATTCAAGATTTAAAACATTTCTTTAAGAAAATTCATTCAAATTTCATCTTAGGTAGTCAATTACCTTCAGAAATCTAATGATGCTAAAGACTAAATAGGGTTCACCTGTGTGTTTAGCGTTTGGCAGTAAAATACAGCTGCTCTGTGATTGCCTTAGAGTTGAGATCACAGATAAGCAGACCAGGTTCCGGATCAGGAGCCACCTGCTGGCTAATCCCGCATTTAACACTGATTTTAACCGGACCCAACCAGATTTTAAACATTTATAAATTACAGCATTTTGTCAGACAACAGAGTCTAAAAGTCACTTGTTCCGCTTGTCCTATTTGTATGGTAAAGCCCTCCGGAGCGCTTGGCACCAGGCTACACGTGATACAAATTAGCCAATGACCTGTCAGTCTGGGTTGCAGCTGCTGCTAATTTTAGAGACAGCAAGCAAACCTGTGGCAAGCAGGACGATGGGAAAGAAGGAGAAGACAATGAGAAAAAGAGAGCAGAGAAAGTGTGGACTGCTGGAAGAAGCGTTTAACTAGAGAAAGAAAAGTGAAATGGCATGCTCAGAGATGACCCTGCACATTTTGAGTATGTTTGGTTCAACCTGCTTCTGATTCTCCACCATAAACAGAATCAAAAATAAATATGGATCCAGGCTCAAAATGAGCACCTTAATATGTGCTTTAGAATGGCTTTGTCTCCATTCAAACCCAGGTTTAAAGCCTTGCAGGGCAGCATAAAGCCCACTGCGAACATTGAGCAAGAAAGGGAAAAAAAAAAAAAAACGGTCAGTTCAGATGTTTTATAAAGTCAGGAAATTGTCTGTATACCAAACTGAAAGATTATTGTTCTCTACTTCAAAAACAATTTAGATTCTAAAATTGAATAAATATTCTATGTTTTTAAGATTTTTTTTTTATTTAAAAATCTAATGTATAACATGTATGCATAAACAGCTGCATTTTATTTTAGTGTAAAATTGTATTTCAGTGTTAAATGCCTTTTAAAGTAAGGGATATATTTATAAAAGTCTCCTGACCTTTACTGGTTGTTGATTTTTCTTATTCGGGCCAAAATTATTTGTAATTGGTTGCCCCTGCCTTAGAGGTTTCCAGGAGCCATGTTGGGGACACAGTAAGCATGTGGAAGGGTGTAGTTTGGTCAGACGAGACCAAAAGAGAAAAGCTTAAATACAAAAGGCTGTGTGTGTCAGAGAACTAACACTGCATTTCAGTCTAAAACACACCATGCCTACTAACAGATATGGTGGTGGCAGCATCATGCAGTGAGGGTGCTTTTGCAGGGACAGGGAAGGTGGTCAGACTTGATGGGAAGATGGATTTAGCCAAATACAGGAAACTTTAGGAAGAGAGCCTGTTAAGAGTCTGCATATGACCTCAGACTAGAGCAAAGGTTTACCTTTCAGCAGGAAAACAACACTTAAGATAAAGCCAGGGTTACAATGGAAGGGTTTTAAAAGCAAAAATATACAGTACCTGCATTAGAATGGCCCAGTGAAAGTACTGACCTAAACCGAGAATATGTGGCAAAATCTTAAACTGATCTTTGCAAATGCTCTCCATCTAATTTGACTTATCTTCAGCTGTCAAAGAAGAATGGGCAAATATTCAGACAATAGATGTTCACAGCTAGTAGAGACACACCCTAGGTCTAAACACTGGAAATGCAGCAAGCTATTCTCCTAGGGGCAAGGAGAACCTTTACACAATGCAACTTTTCTAAATGTTTTATTTGTAAGTAAATTATTCAAATTGTGTATATTGCATACAACTTTATGTTGGTCTTTCAAAAATCGATTCATTTATTTTTGTTCCCTTAATTTTTTCCCCATTTTACCACATTACACTGTTATAGATGTACAAGCATCTATTTTCTGCTCACTTGAAATAGAAACAGACCTGGTAACCCCAAGGAAAAGGAATGATTCAAGTTGGATGATAATAAATTAGTTTTAATTTTTTTTTTTACCTTTTTTTTTTACTTCCTCAGACATGTGGAAATACATCACATTTCTAAGGGATGTTTCTACAGACAAATACGGTAGAGACATGGTAAATGGCTGAGGACAAATGAACAGCTACAAACTTTTATCACAATCAACTCACAATCAACACATCTGCGACTTCACTCCTGCTTTGATTGCAGAATCGACAGTAAAGCTATTTTTTTTTTGTGGTAGGAATCAAATTTTCATTGGTGCTCAGCAGTCCTGAAAATGAGCCACATGCTGTGGGCTTTAATGTTGCATAATGCTGCATAAATCAAGGCGCAAATGAAATGGCCCAATTACATTAGTGGCAAACAGGGATGTTAACTTGACAGTCTAATGCTAACACTCTTAATAATGAATCAGCCCAATTCCCAGTGGGCTCCATTTAGTGTTAAAACACTTTCAGTCGAGTCTCATTGGCACTATTTACCAACACGCAGCCGCTGTCGACATGGTTTTATTCTATTAGTCTATTATCCATCTTATATTAATGGAAAAACGTTAGATCAATTCCCATATCCTATCCTTTGTCGCCTTTGTTTTAAGGATATTAACACTTCAACTAAGACTGAGTGAAATGAGTATTCCTAATGGATGATGGGATGTAAAGCTGATGAGAAAAGAACAATTGGGTTGTTTGTAGTAAAGGGAATGTGATTGGGTTTTCTTTATCAGGACATGAAAAGAGATGTGGCATTTTCTCTACCCTAGACAGCCATTTGATTACAGTAGTCAGTCCAGATTACATCTAACTGTTTGGACTGAAAAAGTGTGCTCAAATTCATCTCGTTTCCCAGTTTACTATCCAGACAGTAATCACTTCCAGGGAAGAGGATCTGATTTTTTGTTCCCTCCACCTTCACCAAACAACCGTGAACTTAACGGAAAATTGCCATTCAGTGTCTGAACTGGCTTTTCTATTATTGTAGATGTTTTTTAGTTACATAAAGAGAGAGATCAGGTTGCATAAAGCTTATCTGATTTCACTGATATCTCAGCCAGGAACGGTACCATCTGGTTGGAAGCGGATATGCCAGAGAGAGACAGATTGTGGTTTACATGTGTCCCAGGCAGTTCATGTGTATCAGATTTAAAAAAGGTTTAATGGTAAGTATGCTTCTCTTAGATGTTAATCCCCTTGAGGATCAGATCAGCTCAACATGTATTTGGTGTTTTTGAATCTACTGGTTTTTTTTTTCTACATTTATGTCAATTAAGAAGCTTTAAAAAAGCTTATATTATATAACATGCAAACCATTAAACACATTTATACTTTGTTTGCTTTTTATTCGCGTAATCCTCTGCTTTTGAAATATTTCGAGACAAACAAACCTATCCTGTATATGTGAAAAGCTGTTGAAACCTCTGGAATATTTTATTATATAATGTAATTAAATCTATAGTAGCCTATATAACAGGATTTTATAAATAATTATACGGTGAAATATACGGTGGAAATATAATACTAGGTTTACCTGCTGAACAAACAGAGATGTAACGATGGAGAAACCCATACGCAGCTTTTTTTTACTTTTATATATAACATATGAAAAAAATCTTTGTTTTAATAAATTAATGCATTGTATCATATGGGTAATATCAGACTTTATTTATGGTGCATGTGATGGAAACGGAAACTAAAGTCCTTGTTCCACGGCCAATAAACTCTCCCCTGTATGCCATTTTTAGTCACAGAATAAACAGTAATAACACTGCATTTAACACTGTTCCACTTGAACCTTCTGCACCATTTGATGTCATTATAGAAAAACTTGTTTGTGGGGAAGCTTTTTACAGTATATTCTTCCATTTGGAATGAGACTGGCATATGAGGTCTGTGCAAAGTTACAACAAATCAGAGGTGCACAATAGAGACTGACATCTTTTTTGTGGGATGGGAGTCAGTATTAGTAACGATCGCGTGATTGGGACGGTACAGGGTTAAACATTAACGGGAGCAGACGGGAGCGGGAGCAAACCAATAGTAACTAAAAAAAAGGATCGATGCCAAAAAATTTAATAAAATAGAAAGAAAGAAAATCCAGTACTGGCGCCGCCATTTTGTAGTTTTTTTCCTTGAAGCCTACACTATAATGCAAGTCAAAAAAACTACACGACCCAAAAACCAACAGCGCTTCCGCTCTGAGTTTTTCACCCGCGCTCAAAAAAAACACAACAAGAATGGGAGTGGTGCAGGAGCGGGAGTCATTCTGAATGGGAGCGGGATGGGAGTGGGAGTAATTTCACCAGGAGTGGGACGGGACAGGATTTAGATTTCTACTCTGGCTCGGGATCGGGACGGGACACAATTTTTTTCTGTGGGAGTGGGACGGGACAGGAGTGAAAATCCACTCCCGTGTCAGTCTCTAGTGCACAACCTAGCTAGGCTGCTTACGTTGGCCTGATCTACCAAAGTCCCAACTAATTTGCTAAATTGTGCAAACCAAAAAAAAATGCCTTATGCCTTATTAATGGATGCACCATTGATAACGGATGCAATCTGTTTCAGCCAGTTGTTCCAGTTTGCAAAAGCAATGTCATTCAGATATATCCAGGGTGTGTCTAGGGTGTCCTCTTTTCAGACACCCTAGACACACATTTTTTTTATTGATTGGAAAATGCCATCTTTTTTCTTTATTTTTGTTAAAGAAAATTAAAAGAAAGTGGAGAAAATAGCTAGTTTGTCAGCAAAACAAACAAAAAAGCAAAAGCAACATAACCTGAATGAATGACAAGTGAATAAGTGACTCTACAATGTACTTTTTCAGCACCACACATATGCAGACAGCCTGTATTGCACAGCAGCAAACAGAAAGAAGCTATTTATCAGATAATGCAATGTAATAACCCAATTTACTACTTATTAACAGATAAAATGCCTTTTTATTCCTGTCTGTGAAAAGAAACACCTCTAGTTCTGCAGTTGATTACAGATTTCAGTTTTTAAAGTTTCAGAAAACTTCTGAGAGTAATTATTACACCTAGCACAAGCATTCAAACAATAATAATCACATTCATATCCTTAGCAGTTTTTAATATCCTTTTGTTTTGCTGAATTTTAAAAATACAAAAATGACAATCCAACCATGAGAGCAAGTTTGACTGCAGCATTAATCTACGATAACATTCCTTCTGAAGATGTTTCTCCATTTGATCAGTTTTGTTTGTATTGTTTTTATGACAAACTCCACGAAGCATAACAATAGAACAAATGATCACCTTAGATTTGTTTGCCACTTTTCAAATCAGAAATAAAACATTCTGAAGTTTCCTGCAAATAAGGACACAGTTAAGGTGAATTTAGAACTATGATGAGATCAAAATCGCAGCTGCAACAGCAGGTAGCTCTCAGCCAGGGATGAAAAGTGAGCTGAAATGTAAACATACAATTGTCTGTAGGCTTTTTGACCAAACAGATGCTTCTCTTCCACACCTATAATTACATCTTTATATGAATTGAAGTGTCATGCATTCAGCTCAGCATCTTGGGGGAGGAAGGCTAAAAGAAAATCTGCTGGGATTCAATATTCCCATTCAAACCTCTTATCCCACCAAATTATCTATCTAAACAGGCATTATAAACCATGGCCTGTACTTGCCTCCAATTAACCCGAGTCTGGCTTGGCTTTCAAAATGATTAACTTTCATCCAACAGACCCATGTACTTTAAAGGAACCTGCCATGGCTGCAAGATTGTTTCATTTCTTTACATGATTAGGAAAACTGGTCAAACCATCCTATTTATAGAGGCCCTGGGCTTTCAAGGAAGTCACATTGACAGTGTTTGAGGTGAAGAAATGACAAGAAGTAGGAAGGAGGGGTCTTATCAGGAATAGGTGTTCCCGCTTTCACTCAGAATCAGATTGAATCAACCTGAAGGCAAACAGAAAAGATGCGCGCCACATCCTCTCATCTGCAGTACTGCATTTGAGCGTGCAACCACTGACAAGCAATCGTTTGCCGTCCTTCGTTATCACCCCGAGCCTAACAGGCAGAAAGCAGAACCTTGTCTTCTTGATAACAGGGAAAAGTTGGATGCCGCGGGATGTTCTCCTCCCCTGCAGCTCCCTGCCAGTTTGGCCAGACTCAGCGGCCCTGACGTCTAATCAGACAGGTTCGGGCTCCTCACTGGGCCTCTGGGGTATCAGAGATTAGCCCTGAACGGCTCAGCACAACAGGACCAGGAGACATTTCCGTGGCCTCCAGATGAGATGCCACTCTTTGTAGGTGTCACCCCTTCCTCTTAAGGCCTCTGAACACAAGAGGAGATGGTCTCTTTCACACTCGCAGGGACAGGCGTTGCTGCTGGTGTCATTTAATTTGAAATTTTGGCTGACTGCGAAGCATTTGTTACAGTTCTTGACCCAGGTCACTTTGGAAAGATACTGATGAAAGCTTTTCTTTTGCTGAAGTTTTTTGGATTTATCATGAGAACACATTATCCAGGATGCTTTAGTTCCTCTTGGTAGGCCATCATTCTGTGGTCTATTTCAGCTCTAAAGAACAGCTAGAAACCGGAGCCCCCCCACGCCACATCTCTCTCAGGCTATACGTCAGTCAGCGGCTTTGAATCACTGCACTGAATATGTAAATGGATGCCATTAAAGCTCTCTTTCTTTAATTAGTCTTTAGATTTCATGACTGAGCGCTTCCAATTATGGATCAATGTCTCATTTCTGCTCACGCACCCCTGGGTGAGTGGAGGCAGTTTTTCCTTTTACAAAATGCTTTATAATGCCTCTTCTGCCAAGAAGGCTGCTCACATCACACTCTCCAACTGCTGATCAATGCAAAATGTTGCTGCTGCACGCTCCCACCAATATGTTCTTTCATGAACTAGCACGGCTTTCTTTTCGAAACAGTAAAATTTCACAAAGCTGAGCCACAGGAATACTCTCTGTGTTAAATGCAGGGTTTATGTGTGCTCATAATTGATTTTGTTAACAAAGACTTGAAAGTTTAAACATCCTAAACTTTTCTGTAACACTTTCTTTCACAGTACATCATTAACCTTGTAATAACATGGTAATAACATAGCAAGTCACACTATATTACCTGGTAACAAGAAATACTTTATTTGGTAAGTACCCCAGAATTAACGTATATAATTTCAAAGTGCATGTAATTAATACAACTGTATGTTACTATGTAACAATGGAGACTTTTGGAGGGTAATTATGTCATGATGTTACAAAGTTCAGACCCATATGCAGAAAACTGAACAGAGAGACCAGGGAAAAGATTTAACGGGTTTTATTGAAGAAGTTAAACAGAGGGAGAAGTGCTATGAACACTGCTCAACCTGAACTGTAAAGTGAGGGGAAGACACAGTGGTTAGTTCAGGCTCAGTGGGGAATTTGACTCGTGAAC
>NW_015151085.1:57725-67697 GCF_000732505.1 Cyprinodon variegatus | reverse complement strand
GTCAGTGTGATTGCATGACACTGGTGATGGGGATGCCATACAGATTCATGTCAAAAATACCGAACTATCCCTTTAAGCAATAGGAGCCAACAGTATCATGAACACTGAGATAAAAGGTGCTGTAGGTGAAGGTAAGACAAAGAAACACATGATTAGGCTTTCAATTTTCACTTTGGGGAAGTGTAGAGGGAGCCCAGGTGATGATGTAATTTCAAAAAAATTCACCAAGACCGTTCAGATACATATCTGATATTGCAAAACATTTGAAAGTTGGTTAAAATATATTTTTTATTTTACTTTATGGTGAAATTATCAAAGGTAAGGCATTCAGACTGTAGTGGAAGAAGGATTGTTTTGTTTTTTAAGTCCTATTTGCATCCCATGGAATGTAGCCACGGTCAGACAGGATAGCTAACCACATCAACTACATTTTTTTTAAATACCTCAGCACCTCTACACATTAAAATTTTTTATCTTCTAATATAAATCTAAACACAACACAACATACATTCTCAAACTTGAAGGGCTGACATACAGCAAGAGCTGCAATTGCTTAAATCAAAGCCTTTTCATGTCTGAGCAAAATGTCCTAGTCAAAGTCTGAACCAAAAATTAGTTACATTGAATCTGCTCCAAGACATAGAAATAGCTGTTTAGAGACCCTATCCATTCAGTTTCACTAAGTTTGACTTTTTTAATTAAACAACAAGCTGTAAAGACAGCAAAAGTTGCTTCTACAAAATATTGCCTCACCTGGGCTGATGCATGTTTTTTAGGTATTCATTTGTAATAGAAATAATAAATGAATATTTTATAATAGTCTTTCCACTCAAAAATATGTGCTACATTTGGTTGCTCTGTCACATGAAATTTGTTGTTGTAATGAGTGAAAATGTGGAAAAGATCAAAGAGCATTAATACTTAGCAAGAGACTGTAGAAATGATCAATGTGGAAAACTGCTCTGGTAGTAATGTAGCACAGAGTTCATAAAGTGGTGCAATATAGAGAGTGAAACCCTTCCTGAAATATAAATGAGGTTGTTTAAAAAAAGTCTTAGAATAGTTGGAGAGGACGCTTGAGGATTTGAAGCTTTATAGTTGGATAATGCTTCCCATGCTGCTGCATTTATGCTTTGGATGGTTGCTCAGGAGCTTAATAAATGTGAAATTTAATAAGATGTATAGAGTAAACAAAAACAATATTTTCACTGTTATTTATTTAAGTTGATTGCATGATTTTGCTCAGCACTGGGACTTTTCTTTGAATTTATGACCGAACAGGTGTGAGTAAAACAAGATATATACCAGGAGGAAACAGATTGTTAATGGTTAAGAATAGCCAGTCGGTACATTTGAAATGTCCTCCTGCATGACAGTAGATATGTTATGAACTTATAGAAGACAGAAAATGTGTAGGAGTTAACTTGCCCATCAGAGCTTCTCACCTTTCTGATCTGCACATCCTTACATTAACACCGAGGTACAAGGCAATCATTCCCACACAGCCTCCGCATCACTTCCTAACCAACGCTGTAATTATCCCAAACAAAGCTGCTCTGTTTACACATTATGCCTGTGGTTCTGAAACAACGGGGGTGCAACTTTATGTATTTAAATCCATGAGCAATTTCTTGCCAAACTGCACATGTGTATAATTGTTGTACTTGCATTAGCTAAGATGAATGCCAGTACACTGTTTATAGTCAGAGATATCTTTTATAGCCTGCTATATAAAAGCTCATTCTATTGCCTCAGAAAATTTGACATCTGGCTTGGCTCCACTCATTCGTCATTGACCTGCTTTTAAAAAAAATAAACAGTTTAAAACAAATCTGATCCGTTCTGTGACTCTCCCCCCGCCACCACCTCCTCCGCCTGTGACACTCTGTGTCGAGCTGGAGCTTAACCTTGCACATCCCTCAAGCCGTGGGGGTAAATCCTGGGTTGCGACCTGATACTCAAGGCCTCTCTGTTCAATGGCCCTTGTGTGCTGTCCAGGTTCTGTTGCCATGCCAACAGCGGTGGAGCTGAAAAGACCTGGGTAGCCGAGTCTTTAAGGACTTTGCAGAGGAGGACAGGCACCGGCAGTGTCACAGCACCTGCAGGTGCTAAGGCAAGCCTGGACAGTCACATGATGTCACCCACAAATCATCCAGGGGGCAGCCTTTAGAGGGCGGGTGGGGGGATGTGGATCAGTGTATCCTAGATGCATTTCCATCTGTACCTTTGGACTCAGTGTTTGCTGCCCTCTAGTGTGTTAGTGGCTGAGTTTTCCAGCAGCTTTACTGGACGTTTCCCCCCCAGGCTGTACTGATGGGAGGAGAATTTAGAGAAAACTATCGAGACAAGAAGCAATTTATTAGATTGCAATTTGCTATCTAGACAGCTTCCCTATGAATGAGATAGATATGAAGTGCAATTGACTAATAACTGATGTCTGATGCATAAAGGTCCAAGTTCACCAGTGATGATAACTGCTGTCATTAGGGATCCATTACTCTGTGGAGCCTACTTCAGCTGATGGACTGTAATGATGATACGCAGTGGAAATGCATTTGGTTTTGATTAGACATTGGTTGGAATAGTGCATTTCATTAACTCCGGGACGAGATTTTGTTGTCTGGAAATTGATATGCCCCAGTGAGAGCCTGGGCTAACACGCTGACTTCATCCAGCTTTCCTCAAGGCAACGAGGAGCAATATACAAATGTAATGAAGGAGTAGTCTACTCCTCTGTCTTCACTGTCTGTAAGATTTGGTCTTCCTGTCTCTACATTTTCCTCCCCACTAATTCAAACTGATCTGGCTGACAGCCTGGAAATATGAAGTACCGTAACTGTTTCTAGCCTCACTTTATTATAACACCATTCAGAATTGATACACTCAATAAAGCCTCTGATTACACACTGACCTACTGTAAACAAATAAATGATTTAGAATGCCTTAAAATATGTTTATGTCCTTTTAGCTTATTTTACCTTAAAATCACATTGCAACTACAAACTTCCATGTATTTTGCTGGGATATCCATCGATGCTCCATTTTCTGTCATGCTTATCTCAAGCGGGGTTGTGACGGGTGCTGGTGCCTTTCTCCAGCTGTCTATCGGCGGAGTACACCCTGGACAGGTTGCCGGTCCATCGCAGGGCAACACAGAGACAAACAGAACTAACAACCATTCACACACACACTCACACCTGAGGAGAATTTAGAAAAGCCAATTAACCTAACAGTTATGTATTTGGACTGTCGGAGGAAGGCTGAGTACCTGTAACAATCTTGGTTCTGTTGTTTTTCTCTAAGTTTTCAGTTTCCAGTTTAGTCAGGTTTTTCCTCGTTTTCTAGCTTTATTGGTGTCTGGATTCATTTAAGTTGCTTAAGTTTTTCTGTCTGTCCTCTGTTGCCCCCTTGTGTTCTTTTCCCTTGGCTTCCTCATCAGCTCTAGTCACACCTGCTCCTCTTTGTTCAGTCAGCCATAAATACACTCCCTCTGCAGTCCCTCTTTGCTGGTTCCTCGTCTTACCTTTTCTCACCCTGGCTCCTTGATGGTTTTCCCCTGATGTCTCCATGGTTCTGGTTTGTTTTTGATTTTTATGTCGGATTTTTTGTATACCTGTTTTTGTTTAACATTTTTAAGTTGGATTTTTGGATTCCTGTTTTTGCTGCCTGATCTCCATTAAACCTTTTAAGAACTCCCCCCTGCCTGTCAGCCTCTGCATTTGGGTCCTCATAAAAACCTCCAAACAAATCGTGACAGTACCTGGAGAGAACCCACGCATGCTCAGGGAAAACATAAGCTCCAGACAGAAAGGCTGGGAATCGAACCCAGAACTTTCTTGCTGCAAGGCAGCAGTGCTACCCACTGAGCAGGCCTTTGCTGGGATATGTGATTTACAATTTAGCCTTATAACCATGAATAAGGAAAAAAAAACAAAAAAACTGAAAAGTGTGGAGTAACAATGTATGCAGCCCTTTTAATTTATTAGCTCTAAAATAACGGCAGTGCAATTTGCATTCATAAATGAGGCCATCTGTATTTCATTCCACTTTAAACAAAGGTATTCTATGAAAAAATTCAGTGCTTTTAGACATAGACAACATCAGTGGCACAGCTGCAAACCCAGGAAAACATGGCCGCCCACCTAAAACAGCAAAGAGACATAGGGTTATTGTTGAGGACCAGCTAACACACACAGCTACTCAGTAGCATAATTTATTTACTCTTTAACTTTAGTGGGAAGGTGAAAGCCATGAGAAAAATCATACCTGTGTTTTTGCATTCAGGAGACACAGCAAGTAGTTGCAACAAAATCTCCTGTCAGAAAACAACTTTAAGGCACAAGTTCCATGTTGGGTTAAACTAATGGAGAATAGCACACATAGCATCCACTCTGTGAAACACAGAAGGGGGCTGAATCATGCAGATACTTCTCAGTGGTCGATGAAAAGATGAATGAAGCTGAATTCAATACAATACTGGAAGAAAACCTGTTAGAGACAGTAAAAAAAATTATAGCCTATAGGAATGGAAGTTTAAATTCCAGAACTACAAAGACTTTGAAAATACAGCAAGAACTTAAGTTGAGGGGCTTAGATAAAAGCATATCCATGTGTTAGAACAGCTCAGAGTCCATTCTTGATTCTATTGTCACACAAGAACTGATTTTCACTGATGCTGCTCATCTGGTTTGACTCAACTTTAGCTATTTCATAAAGCAAGATGACCAAATACCTGATATATTCTTCATGTTTTTCTGATTAGTTTTGGTAAATAATTTAAAAGACATATACAATTTTTCTTCCCCCCTCGTAATCATCTATACACGTTTTTAACATTAAATTCTTACATAATACACTGGTAAAAAAAACTATGGTGTAGGGGTAAGTAAGAGAAAAATATTTGTTTTCAATGGCTGCTTTGGTTAAACTGGAGTCTTAAGTTTCCACATTTCAAGAAAGCATGTCCAGTTGTGATCAAGCATGTGTAGGAGTGGATGGTTTTTGCAGAGCACTGTAAGAATCATCAGAAATGTGATCCCTTTGCAGGCTTTGATCCACATGCCCAGAAGCCGTCTGTTTGCATCCACACTTCATTATAATCGGATAATTAAAAGCACTCAGGTCTTTTGTCTGCTTCCCTAAAAGAAACGAGAAAAGTATAAATGATTAAATCAAGAATATTCCCATGCTTATTAAAATTTGGAGTTTAATTTAGATACTGTAGGTTGTTTGAAATATAACAGCCTAGTCTTTCTTTTTATTTGCCTCTGGAAAATAACTTCAATGGAAATTACATTAACTGAAGTATTTCTTTCCTATTGGTAAGAACAAAACAGAATAATGTAAAATGCCTTTAAGTATAGTTGAAAACTGGCCTCTGGTATGACTCTAATTCCATAAGTTGGATTCTTTTTTCAAGTTAAGTTATGAGGAGGAGAGCAGAAATAACAAAGGGGAGAAGTGATGACACACAAGAAGCATACAGAATCTGGATTTTATCTCTAAACATGGCAGGTCAGGTTTAGTATTTTCTTTTCTGTAGAACATCAGGATACCTCACCAGCACAAGCATAATTCAAGCACTCGTAATTACAACAATAAGGATTGATTTATCATTTCATCTTCGACAAAATCATGTGTTTGTCACAGCAATTCAAAGGAGAAAAAAGTTTAAAGTTGGAATGCATAGATATAAATGGGCTGTATTTCTTTCTTGTTATGATAACATAAAATATTTTTTTCTTATTTAGATTTTTTACTATAAATGAGTGGAAACCACTGCAGAAATCACTGCGGCTGTCACCAGCTCATCTGCAGAAATCAAAAACACACTCATATGAAAATAGACCAGCATTACTTATTACCACTAATTACTAAAAGACTATTGAACTACGTTGTATTAAAGGTTATTCATAGCTTTTCTAAGAGAATAAAATAAAAATATGTTGACATCCTTTTTATTTTATCATTCATCTGTCAGTAAATGCAATCCCTCCTCTACTTCCTGCTGCACAATTATTGGCTGGTTATTTAAAAATAATTTTAGCCATTTTACATATTTGTATCTGTAAAGTACATACTGCAAGAACAACATAACTAAAATTCAGAAAAACATGGGGCAATCATCTGTGACCAGACTGCTCTGAGCATGTCCGACGATGATATCAAAATTAACAAAAAAATGTCTCAAAAGTCATTATTATCATTTCATAAATTGTAGCTTAGCATGCTTCAATGATTTAAGGAATTCAGACTTTCGGTTCCTTAATTGCTTTATTTAATGGCAACATGACCTGTAAATGAGCTGATGGTACAGAACAAGCTTCTAGAACAAATTGGGTTGTGACAACCACTACTATTATTAAAACATGTTACTTTAAGACTGGAAGACCCTCCTCTTTATTTCTTCTTCTGTGGTATTATGTTAAATTGTTTATGCCCTTTAAACCTTCCCTTTAGTATTCTTATCCTGCAAGAGAGATGGGTGTTTTATTTTTATATTTATCAAGCTCATTTCTTTTATCTTCACCACAGTATTATATAAGTCCATCCTATAAAGTGAATATTTAAGTAAATTTATGATTGTAAAATAGCAGAAATGTACTTAAGCTGTGCAATATGCTATTGAGTGGGACTTATGGTGCATTCGGTGTGAGCCCGTGATGTCCGTGAGCACTGTGGGGTGTTCACTGCTCTGCATTTCAGATGCTCAGGTTTTACACCCTGGATCATGTCATCAAATAGGGGGAACTTCAGCTGCGTGAAGCTGACACCCCACCGACAGGAAAAAAAACTCAGCAAAAAGAATGAATGCTTCATTTGTGCAGATTTGTGCATTTAAAATGGTCATTTGTGAAAAAAAAAAAATAATAAAGATCATGTGTGCTTTTGTTGTTTCAGAGATGTTAAAGTTAATTTCTTTAGGTCAAATATCCCCCCAATAAGCTACTTTTTCAGTGGTACTTCATGTTTGCAAGTAAAACTGTCGTTTATGCTGATTTGGTTTTTAAGATAATTTTGCCAATGGCATTGTCATCCCAGCAGATGTTAGTGCTGCTTTTTGAGAATAAAAGGTTTTTGCATAATATAATATGTTGTTTCTTTGCTGGTATTTATTTTAACAGTGGGCATTTTTACATTATTTAGTGGCTGAAATGGTTGTTTAATGTTTAGTTAATCATCAGCCTCTATGCTTTGGACCTGCCGTTAAGCCCAGCGCATCCTTTTCTATGTTTTCCAAAAAGAATCAGAAGCTATTCCAACCAAAACTGGTACAATATGTTTGCTTGGATTCAGCCTTCCATACATTTCACCATATACGTCACTGCATTGCTCTAGTCGGAACAGCAGAGGAGCTCGTCTATTCAGCCAGGCTAACAATTTCCTTTAACGACCCCCCCTTCAGACATTTAGATGGGTATGGGGCATTACAGTCTAACAAAAGAAGCCAAAAGGCCCCCATTCCAAAGGGGTGGACCCCTTCGTCTGTTTCAATTTGCATGTTTTGAAAACAAAAACACTGCTTTGTTGGGTTACTGTATAAAGCCTCAAACTCACTCTATTCCTGATATTTTGAATTAAAAAAGGTTCCTGGATGGGAAGCGAAACATCTTTAAACTAGGAAACAAAGTCCAGAGGATTGTTTTTAATATTTTTTTCTTTGTAAATGCTCTAATCAGAAACATTTCTGTATTCAAGGCTAATGTATCTAAACAGGTTTTTCAATTCATAACTCTCACGGCAATTAATCTTGCTTGAAAGGTTAGAGTGACATAGTTGACACATTTTTTTATGCTGTATCATGTGAGAGGACTTGGAGGGGGCGGCCCATAATGTGGTGGTAAATTGCGTCACCACTTAATCCTTTATTAAGCAGCACAGAACAGAAAGTATCTGGTTAAAAATACATCAAAACTTATTAAATATACCATGTATCTAGCATGAGGTGAAAGCAGTCAATCCTTTGCAGACTATCCTTTCAATGTAATTTCATCTAGAAGCCTTTTGGAATATTTTTCCATATATTTTGACTTTTTTGTCCCAGTTTCAGTGTCATTTAGCTGGACCAATGTAGGACATCTATAGGCTATGTATATCTACAAATATGTTACATTTAAGCTCTGGTTAGAGGTACACCTCTGCCCCAGCATTGAATATATAACTGCTTTTTTTTTTTTTTTACCAGGATTTCCCTGTATTTAGTTCCATTCACATTTCTATCAATTATGAACACTCTGTCCCCACTGAAGAAGGCCATTATTCTGCCACCACCGTGTTTCTCAATGGGAATATTCCTTTTCAAGGTGAGGTGCAGTTTGAACATGGAGTAAAGAAGCGTATTGGTTGAACTCAGTTTTATTTAGAATAATAAAATAAGTGGCATAAAATCAAAAGAGTAGAAAATACATTTTTATTTGAAGTCTGTTCCAAACTTTAAATCTTTTTTTATTTTTTTCAAAACCATGTATTATTTTCCTACCCTTTTGAAAATATGCAGTACCCTATGTTGGTCTAGGACACAAATCCCCAATAAGAGGTGCTGATGTTTCACTGTGAAATGACACTTTTATTGTGTACTGGAATGTTGCGGGTTAAATTTGCTAAATATATCGACGGGTTAACTTTGGAAGAATTGTTATAAATGCACAAAAAGCATTTCAAACTTTTCAGGATCTGTGTCTACTGAGAAAAGGAAATTGCTTTGGAGCCCAACAGAATAGATAGTATCTGTGTGCCAAAACAGAGATCTATGAGGCGATTTATGCTGCCTGCATTGCACTTTCAAAGTCTGTTACCAAAATCTATGCTATTTCTTCCACATCTCCATGACAACCTTTAAAACAGAGACAGTGCTTTTTAACAGCCTTGTTCGGTATATCCTCTATTTCAGGTTTGTCAGCTCGGTGAGATATAAATAAATGTCAGCTGACGTGCCATAAATCAAAGGTATTGGTTTAGTATCTTGGTTGAAATTATAGCAACATGAGCGATGCTCCCGCTGCCTTGATTCTATCACCAGCCATTTATTGTAGCCTTCATGTTGCTGAAGCTTTGACATATAAGAAATACAAGAGTCCCCCATGCAGCAGTATGAGCATGCATGCCTATATTCTTATACACCTACATTTCCAGTGCAAACCAACTCATTTTGAGATAGCCCAGTGTTAAATTTTTGATCAAATGTGAATTTGGTTCTATTTTGGATGTCTTATTGACAAGTTATTGTTCCGGGCTTCTGTGCAGATGGATTTTCCAGCTCAAATGCTGAAGATGATAGAAAGAACTCTGACAGACTCCCAAAAACCTCTCTTTTTTTTCTGTCAACTTAAAGCTAGAAAGAAAAAGAAAAGCCTGTTTTACCATCTATTTTTTAATCAATTATTACCGTTTGCCTCTGCATAACTGATGCAAACTTTAACTTTTTACCTCAGCTCTTAAAGTCTACACTTTGTTTCAAATTTTAACCTCTATTTTAGCCTTATCATGATTGTACTGCTCTACTTACATGGTCAAACCTGAAAATATTTATACCCACTGCAGAATTTGTAAGTAAAAGTAAAAAAAGTTAATAAATTTTTGATTAGCACATCTCAGCAGTAAGGCAATTCATGTTTTTTGCCAAAAAAACATAAGAACAAATGTGCAGTAATAAAGTTAAAAGCTAATCATCAAAACATCAGAACCATCAAACAAAATGATCAAAACCACCAAGCAGATGCAGATTTGCAGGATTTGTAGCTTTTCAGGCAAGACAAGGCAAATTTATTTGTATAGCACAAATCAGTACAAAAACAATGCAAAGTACGTTACATGATTGAAAATATGGGAAAATAAAACAGAATCAAAGCAAGTAGGAAAAAAATTAATAAATAAAAAATGTAGAAACGAAAAAGAACATAAAAACCATTTGGACTAAAGAAAATAAAAAAGTTGAACTAATGATGTTTCAGTTGAACTGTTTAACTAGAACAG
>NW_015151085.1:41846-57240 GCF_000732505.1 Cyprinodon variegatus | reverse complement strand
AATTGTCTTTAAATGCTTTTGGAGGTTCAAGTCTGAATCCAGCACTACACCTAGATTTCAGGTGTAGTGCTGGCTTTTTCTGGCTTTTTCTGGCTTTGTTTGTAGACTAATAATGAAAGGCAGCTCTAAACAGCTGGGTCTTCAGCCTTATGATAAAGAAATGTAATGTTTCAGTTTTTGAAGAGGTTGTTGCAGATAAAAGGTGCTTAAAATTTGTTGTACCATTGATTCTGTTCTCCTTATTTGATCATTTTAATTGTCATTTTCCCCTGATGAAAGTGTAAATAAGTTTTGACTTACTGTTTTAAAAGTTTAAAAAAGTGTTCTATTTAAATACAGAATATGCTCTTTTAGATGTTTGTATTATTTCATGTCCTATTTTTAATTTGTGATCATCTTGAAAATAAAATACAGTTCTCCATCTGAATTCATTCAATTTGAGTTTTTTCAAGTGCATTGTTAGAGCAGCAATATGTCTCTATAGCCATGATCAGCCAAAGCCACAGGGGTTCTTCACCGAAATATACCTGTTGTCTGTTCTCCTGTGATTAATTTGGAGGGTGAAGTTTATAACTTGCTTACATTTAAATTTCATCCCTCCTTTCTTATCTTTTTTATTAGTTCATTAGTCATGAAATGAAATCATAAATATGTTGTTAGGCCCTTCTTTGCTGTGTCTTCATTTTTTTTATCTGCCGTTTTTTTAGTAGAAGCACATTATGGGATTTATGACAGACTTTATCCCTGTTGACTTTGCTACGGTTTAGTAGCTTTCTGTCTTTGCATTTAAATATACGTCTAATATCAATTATATATATATTTATATATATATATATATTTAGTTTTTTGTCCTCTTTAAAGAAGGACTCTCTATTGTTATCTAGAGTGTGATTTTGGCTTTTCAGCGTGTCCATGACTACAGTACATTCATGCTCTGAGTAATTTGCTATGATTGTAGAGTGGCTAATCAGAGGGTCAGGGAAATGTGACTGAGCTCCTTCAGAAGAAACATCGTGCTTCATGCTGTGATCATCTGCGTCTCTTTATTCCCTCCAAAATCAGCTCTGAAAAGGGGCTCTGACCACTGAGGATCCTTGTTAGTAGCAGGCTTGGAGGAAAAAAACCCTTAATGAGCACCACGAGCACTACAAAATAAAATTCATCTGTAACTTAGATAAATCAGGCGTCTGTCTGTCTTGCCTTTCATTTGCCTCTGATGGTGTCTAACCAAATGCATACATCTATTATTAAAGGGAATAATGTCTTCATAGTTAGATTTCGTTTTCAATTATGTTCATGCTAACACCTCGCAGTAGTAACAGGAATTTCTATTACCAAAATCAGAAAACGCAGAAAAGATTGAGTTTAAAAAGTAACAAATACTGTAGCTGATTTTCCAGACTCGAATTTCCAAAAACGAATAAAATAATGCATGGAATACAAACCTTAGGCATTAAGTGCAACATGTTTTCACCCGACAATTAAGTATTTCTAACTTTAAATTTTTAGAATAGAATAGAATAGAATAGAATTCAACTTTATTGTCATTGCACTGTCACAAGTACAAGCAACGAAATGCAGTTAGCATCTATCCAGAAGTGCTATACAGGATATAAATATGCATTACAAGTGTACAGAGGGTATGTACACATTCCCAGTTTAGCCAGGAAGAACTTTAGGTAAAAATAACTCCAGTAACTTGATGGGCAATAAATCATCAACCTATAGAGGGATTTAAATATGTTCTGTATTAATCCTAAATATCTGTAACTAAACACTGGAAAAAAATCAAAATTTAGACAAGTCATTTTTTCTTAAAATAAGTGCATTTGTTCTTGGATTGAGGAGGTAAAAGATACACTTTGCCAATGAAACAAGACAATTTACACTTAAAATAAGAAAACACAATTGCATTGTCTTATTTCAAGTGCATATTGTCTAATTATCTTATTTTAAGAGTAAAAATACTAATTCCATTGGCAAACTATTTCATTTACCTGCTCAAATTAAAGGTAAATACACTTAATTTAAGAAGTTTTTACTTATTTCTAGATAGTTTTTCCAAACATTTAGTCAGCAATCAGTCAGATCTTGGATCACAGGGTCCTGCAACATTATGAGCAGATAAGTATGTTATTTTTTGTGACATCACATGCTCTCTATTTTCCTTAGACAAAAATGGAATGGTTAGTTTACAATCAGGGAATGAAATTCTTGTTTACCTGATCTTTTCACCTTAGTGATGCCATGAACTGTGAGCTCCTGTCCCCAGTCAGGTTTAGGTTGTTCGTCCCAACAAACTCAGTAATGAAACTGTTTTATTATTCTGGTCAGAAAAAAAAACAAAAAACTTTTCAATAGAGAGAAGGCTTTTTGTTTGTGAAAAGAAATTCTCATCCTGTAACTCTGTTTATCCTATTTCTGTGTTGCCGATATCTGACCACACAATCATTTAAGATATACTCTACAAGAAAGATTTTTTTTATTTAAAAAAAAAAACTGTAAAGCCACTTACTATCTTTTAGAATTTCTGTATTTTTGAATATTGGTTGATGAAACTACATTAATGTTATTATTTTAGATAATAGGGCTTATTCAAAAAATGGCAATAAAAATCAGATTTTCTTTGTATTATACTGGGTATTGCCTGAGCGCACAGTTTTATTAGTGATTATTCTGAAATGATTAAAATTTTAATTCATTTGAAAGTCATTATAATGGTTAATGGTGTATAACACCATACATAGCCAGGCTGTTAATTGCTATAACTGTTATTATCACACATATTATTCATGTAGTAATAGCTTTGAATAATAAGTAAAGTCTAGTATGTTAAGCCCAAAATTCCCTTATACCAAAAATATACACTCAGAGTATGTCCTATTAACTAACTTACTAAACAGTCAGTCATATGCAAACGTACGCCATTGGATAACATCAACATTTCATTTCCATAAAGTTCAGCAGTAAGGAGTTTGATACATTTCTTGAAGTAATTATCTTGAGCATTTTTTTGGACATTTGTAAACAAACTATTTTGCACCCATGTACTTAAGATCATTACAGATTAATGAATAAAAAAACAAGACATTTTTACAGTAGCTAGTTTTCCTTTTGAGAGACATTGCATCTTTTTGGCACCTTCAAATTATACATGTTAGAATCTGCAAATAAAATAATAGAACTTAGAACAATATATGAATAATCTTGGAGTGCAGAAAATCCCTGATACTTGTTGTTTATTCTATAATTATCTATTTGCAGCTTCAGTCCCTCAATCCAGTGCCTGCAGTTTTAACAGCAGAAATCTCAACACTTTATAATTACAATTTCATTCGGCACCTCTCTGTGTGCTTGTTGGCTCTGTGGTAATCCAACACCTACTGGGGATAAACCAAGGAACATTTTTGATTAGGTAAGCTGTATTTCCATTCTCCCGTGAGACTAGATATTGACATTTGGCAAATATCTATAGTAAAGCCAGGAGTCACATCAGATAACATGCTGTGCAGTGAAAGGCTTTCTTTTTTTTATCTAGCATGTGTAGTCCTGTGTCGTTTTTGTAATATCTTAAAGAAAGGTTTTACAGAAGCATCAGTTATAGGTGACAAAAAAACTATGTTCTGCGATATTTACAGCAACAGTTTAGCCGTCCAGTAAGATTCATTTAGCTACCTAACTTATGACCATTTTTGATTCTGCGTTGCCCCCTTTAAGCATTTAAATTAGCAAAAAACAACGGCATACATCAGGTGCTGACAGTAGTTAGCTATACCAAAAAACTTTATTGTCATGAAGCAAACAAAATTCTGCAGCCTCCTGGATTAGACGGCAGATATGCTTCTGTATGCAAAAAAAGCACTTATCATATAGGGATTTATAATAAAAAAATTGCTTACCCTGTTTACAAGCCTACTTAAAAAGTATTGAACTCTGTTTGAAGAAAAAAAGCAAATTATAACGTACTCTTTGAAGAAACATCAGAAGGAAAACCATAAAAAAAAGACACCAAACAGTCAGAAATGCCTTAAACTGAACTCTTTATCCCAAATTGGATTCTTTGTGATTAAGTTAAATGTGTGGCCGCAACTAATGATTATTTTGCAAATAGATTAATAATCAGATAGTAAAATGATAATCGGATTGTAAAAGGTTCTTTAAGGAAGACTTTTTTTTACAGATTTAAACAAGTTGAAACTAAAAGATTTCTACATAAGTTCTCCATAGAGCATATTGACAGACAAAAAAGTTTTCATTTAAAATGCAAAATATGTATATGTCTTTTTACAATATTGTCATAATTCCGGCTCTAAGTCGGTTACTCTTTTAGCTAAAGACATGATTCAGAGTCTCTATTCTCCTTTTAACGATTATTCAGTTACTAAATTAATTGAAAATTATGTATTATATAATCAATTAATCCGGTGATTGTATCACCCCTTGATAAATGTCAGCAAAACATTACTTACTATATGATAAATGAAAACTTGCTAAATTAATTTTCAGAACTTTAATGGCTTTACTGAACAACCACCTCTAAGACATCCCTAAACAATCATTTTAATCAAACACAGCTTTATACAATAAGCAAACAAATAATTTTTTTTTTATTTCATTGTTTAAATGTCTTTCAAAATTGAAAAGGATTTTTGAAAATGATAATAAAAAAATCCACACAGTGAACCAAATCCCCTAAATCCGTTATCATTTGTTAATCACCACAATTTCTGGATGCATAAACATGTGACCAAAAACAACATGTTAAAGCTTTCAGCATTAGGCACATTTTGTGCTTTTTTATATCTTTATGAATTAAGTAGTTTCTTGTTTTAACATTTTAAACATACGTCTCCGATCATTGATTAGGCCTACAGTGTGACTCTTGGAAGGTAACATTGTACACCATACAGTGAGTATTGTACGTCAGTTCATGCCTAATCAACGTCTTGGTCTGTTTTTATGTGTGCATGAATTTGCGTGTGTGTGCGTGCAGGGGGGTGTGTGTCCAAGCTTCATTTTGCTGACTCGTTTATTGCTGTTCCAGGTGAAAGAGCATAAGAACAGCAGAGTTTCAGGGGCTTTTCTCAAGCACCACTGAAGCCACAAATTTGATTATTTTTTTTAGCTTGCTCATAAGTAGTAGAGTTCTTTGCAACAGGCCATCACACACACTCACACACACCTACACAGTGCCGCGTCTGATGTTATCAGATTACATTATGCATCCTAAGTTTCCATTTTCTTCAGCGTTCTGTCTTTTGGTAAAGCGGCAACCAATTCATTTCTGCTGAACATTTGCCATTTATTTTAGGCCTTACTTATAGTTTCATGTAAACATTGTTTAAACATTTTTACTTCAATGCCGTCCTCTGAAAAAACGACATCCTCCATTTCCTTTTTTTTTTTGTCTTTGTGCAGCATGTAGTTGTGCTCGCAATCAACGTATTCATATTCCTAAGATATTTAAGAGAGAAAAAGCAAGCAAACAAAAGGAACCATTCCAATGACTTTGTTCTATTAGTAAGTGAAATATGTATATTATTTCATTTTTAGTCTTTATTGCACTTAGCAACTTATTTAATTGCAAAGTTTTACACAATATGGTGATGGGTCTAAATAAAAAAAAAAAATGGATACAACTGAATCTGTAAATGTAAAGATAATTAAACATTCACATAGACGTAGACTTATTTATTTTAGTCCTAAAGTGATAACATGCTGAACTATTGGTATTACGGTCGGCAAACATTACTGTATCCCACTATACTAAAGTGTTTGCATGAGTCGTAGAGGTGGGCCAGAAATTGGAAGACTGTAAAAAGTACAATTAAATTAATTTGTTAATATTAGTTTTTCTTTTGCATTTTCATTTTTAGTTATTTAACAAAAATCAACCTAATAAATACCAAGCACTAGTTATATACAAGTAATTTATATACATATCTCTCTCAATAGATGGATGGATGGATGGATGGATGGATGGATGGATGGATGGATGGATGGATGGATGGATGGATGGATGGATGGATGGATGGATGGATGTGGGGCACAAAAAAAGTTGAGTTGGACAGTTTGATTTATAAAGGTTGAAACAAAATCCAAGAATCTCACCAAAAAACCAGGGGACATCAAGAGAAAACACACATGGGGAGCCAAGTAACAACAAAGCAACAATAAACCAGCAAGGAGGAACTGAAGAGGGGGTGTATATATGGGAAACAGAACAAAGAATGGGCTGATGAGCTGACGTGGAGCAGGTGTGGATAGAAGTAACTAGAAGAAAACCAAAGGGAAGGAAGGTGACACTAGGGGTCAATGGAGGGTAACTGGGAAATATAATCTAAAGATAACTGTAAACAATGACTGACAAAAATAAAACTAGAGCAAAGACTAAGGACTGCTGAATAGGAGATAACTACAACAAACACGAACAGAGAGGCTAAGAAGTAATTCAAAGAAGATAGCAGTAAAAACTAAGCCTAACTAAAAACCCTAATGGAAAACTAAAGATAACCAAAAATCTCATAATGGCAGACCATAACAGTGTGTATGTGTGTGTGTGCATATATATATATAGACACCAAATGAACTAGTGAAAGTGGTCCTGCTTAGAATCTAACAAAACCGTTTAGTTGGCTTTAATATATATATATATATATATATATATATATATATATATATATATATATATATATATATATATATATATAAACACAGAGAAGAGAGATAGAAGAGTCACTTGAGGCCCTAAAGGCTGAAATGAAATGCAAGTAGCCAACCCAAGAGGTACAGCCAGATGCCCATACCTGAAACACTGGAAACTTCTAAACAAAGGCTCCCAGCCTTTGCTAGCCTTGGCTTGCCACCTCAAGAGGTACAAGAGACAATGAAGCCAGACATGTAATCCTGCCATTGGCAACTCAACCAGCGAAAGTGTACGCTCATTGGCACGGGAGCAATAGTAGGATAGACCCACCAAGGCTGGAAACTGAACAATACTAAAAAGGCATATGGGAGAAGGAGGCAGCACACAACAGTGATGCACAGTGGTTGGTGGCTCTGAGAGAGGACTTCATCAACCTCCCTGAACAGAATCCAGTCATCATCACAGTGGCAGACATCCAAGTAACTGTCTCAGGTATGAAAAACTGGACAGCACCAGGCCCTGACATGATACACACTGGCTTAAGAATCCCACGGCACTCCGTGAACGCTTGGCAGCATAAATGAACTAGCTGCTGAGAGATGGGAACCAACCTGAATGGCTAACTGAAGGGCACACAATCCTGATCCTGAAGGATCCCTCAAAGGGTACAGTCCCATCTAACTATTGGCCAGTAACCTGCCTCTCCACAACATGGAGCTTATGTCCAGGATAATAGCAGATTAGATAAACGGGCACATGGATCAATAGAAGAGCACAGCTAAGAAGAGAATTGATTAAAATACCAGAGGTGCCAAACATAAGCTCCTGGTAGATAGAACAGACCCTCAAGACTGTAGAACCCAAAACACTAACCTGAGCATTTCCTGGGTTTATTACAAGAAAGCGTATGACTCAATGCCACACACTTGGATCATTGAATGCTTGGAGCTATACAACATCAGCAGGACTCTAAGAGCCTTCATTCAACTAAGTGAGGTTTAATTATATATGCAAAACTCACATGGCTCCTCTAATCTATTGTCCCAATGTAGTAGCTACAAATGTGACTAATGACTATTTTTGTCTTTTTCCTGATATAGACTTAGACTCAATTGTATTTATCCTTTGGGGTTACTCCTTCAGGGAAATTCTGGTTCCAGTAGCTTATAGAGAGTACAAAGAAATAAAGCAAGATGCCATTAAAGATAAAAAAAAAAAAAATAGGACAGACAATATAAAAAGAGTGTATATAGTAAACTTGTTTTGTAGCACTTTGAGATTTGAAGTCAAATGTAAAGTGCATTATAAATAAAATTCATTATTAATATTATTATTAGTACCAAAAAAGCATTAAAAAAGCATAAAAGAATAATGACCTGGAATATGTTTCCCTTAGATATAAAAATATCTGCACAGTAGAGAGCTAAGGGAAGACTACAAAGTAGTTTACTTCGGTTATTGCACTTGCACTGCAGAAATGTACTGACCTTATAAATAAGTTTAAAAAAATGATGCAGGCTACACAGTAGTTGGCAGGTGTTATTGCACAGTGAGAGAGAAAACATTGCACATGAGTGACAATAGGTAATGTTTGCATGAGATGTCCAAGGGGACAATGGGACAAACTATTTTGCACTCTTACAACTGGCACAAAGTTAGATATTGTTTATCAGTAACTTTGGGAATTCTTTTAGGGTTCGTAATGTAAAAATATACCAACAACTGCTTTAAAAACATGCTCTTTGAAACTATTTTTCAATAAGGCAAAAATTTATTAATCTTACTGAGCTCTAAATTCATCATATAGCTATTTCCCATTGGGGAGTGGTTAGGGCATAGAGCTTGGAATCCTGAGGTTCTGAGTTTGAGCCCCACTCCCTCAGACTGCCACTCTGGGTGTCTGAGTAAGACACTTAAACCCACACTGCTCCCCGGGCGCCCCACGATGGCAGTTCTCTGCCCCCCCCCAAAGGGATGGGTTAAATGCAGAGGTAAATTTCTCCAATGTGAAATCAATATAGTTCAATTGTCAATCAATGTTGATAATAATAAATGTTTAGAGAATGTGTATATATATATAATATTTATTAGTTTAATACAGTTCTATTCAGATTATTTCTATATCAATAACTCACAATACATGTAATTTCAAGACTCTTTACTGAGACAATTCAACCAAATCAGTGAAATTGATTCAAAGTTTTCCATCTAAGAAAAAACAGCTGATTGCATCAACTCACTGACTTATCAGTAATCCTCACAACAAGCAGTAGTGACTGTGGAGAGGAAAAACTTCCTTTTAACAGAAAGAAACCTCCAGCAGAACCAGGCTCAATGTGAGCGGCCATCTGCTGAGACTGACTGGGGTTCAAGGAGACAGAAGCAGACATAAAGAAAAAAGCAAAGATAAAAATGAATGCTATCTAACAGCTCCCTAGAAAACTCACAACCAATTATTTGTTTATAATTAACCTTCGCTCCATTCTTTTTTGCCTTTTGCGGTATACAAAATAATAATGTCCTGAAATATTTCGTTCGGTTTTGGTCTCAGAAGGTCCGGTTTTGCTGTTTTTAAAGGGTGAGGTCTTTGTCTTGGTCTCAACTCCATTCCTGATTTTAAGAACAGCAAACTTGATAAATATGTTAAGAACTTGAATAGAAAGAAACTAGAAACTAGAATAGAAAGGAAAGATTTTCCATATATGTAATATGTCACTGCATTGGTGTTTGTCAGGGTCAGATATCAAAGGTAAGGGTTTGAATGTTGAGGTCATCAGAGCAGGTACTGTGTTTGGCAAGCAATATTGAACTTTTATGATTAGAATAATTCAGGATGTGTTATTTTCATCACATAGAAATTGTAACGATCTTCAGCTATTGAAGTATATTTGGCAAGTAGACTCCTGCTGGGACCTCCCTGCACTTTCTTTTAAATGTAAATGTGGGCTGCCTGAGGCTGGCAGAGTCTCAGCTAAAACCCTTTGCCTCCCATCAAGAGCAAAGAAAAGAGCCAAATCACTGACAAACATTACTCTGGCGACGTTTGCAGGCACGCATTACTATAACCTTATTTGCAGAAAGACAATATTCTAATTACTTCGTGTAATTGCCTTTCGTGTAACATGTTCTATTTATGTCAAAGCCTTTATAAACACAATGTTAATGCATGCATGTCCCTTGAAAATAAATAGTTACACAGAACTTCTTGTGGGCTTTTTTTCTGCAGCTTGAGTTGCAGAATGCTAAGGCAGAAAAAGACCATGCATAGATAGTTTCAACTTGTCTACATTAAATCAGAACACTTCATATAGTATGTAGTGGCATAAAAAGAGTTTTCTCACTTTAGAGTACTTTTCTATTTTTACCATTTTTCTAGTGCCTAAATATTGCGTCCATCAAACAAATTTGATAAAGGATGGCAATAACCTGACTGAGATAAAATAAGAAAAAAAATTAAACTAAATTCTTTGCAAATCTATGGGATACTAGCGCACCGAAAAAAGAGCTGTAAACTACAACTGAAAAAAAAAAATAGTGATCATTTTCAGGAGAGGCTGGTCAACTGAAAATAATTTACAGCAGACTGATAATTAAACAAGGAAGTCATAAAACAACAATGCAGAACATTATTTAAAGCAGCATAGATCAGCTCAGTTGAGGTCAGTGTTTATGATTCAACAATGAGAAAGAAACTGAGAAAACATGACATCAATAATAGAAATTCAATCACCAAACCACTGCTGACCTAAAAAAAAAGAACATAAATACTTTTCTCAGATTTGCCAAAGTCTTGGTGAATCACAAGGCTTTAAGGACAATGTTCTTTAAACTGACAAGACAAAAATTCAACTAACAAAAAAAACATGACAAGTAATTAGATTGCAGTTCAAATACATATCATTACAATAAAAAGTACAGCAATGATAAGAATGTATAACTTTTTGGAGGCTTTAAAACTTTTTTTAAAAGTGTGCAGAGGAGTGAAAAAAAGTGTGCACAAGAATTAACATTACCTGTGCAAAATAATAAAACCAAATGTAGCAATTTAGCACCAATAACAAATAGCTGCCATCTTTCCATTGAACAAATTTTTTTTATCTTGTCCGTCACTCTAACACTCTTCCTAATACCCAAAATGCTGCCTCAAAAACAAAAACAATAAGAATCTTTTTGTGATAACAAGTAGCATTTTTGGATTAAATACTAGATACTAGATTAAATGCTAAAATTATAAGCTGTCTAGCGGTTCAAAATAACTGATTGTTTTTAGATGCAATGTATTATTCTAAAAGCCTGTTGGCTCACCTGGATCTCCAGCCAGGAACTCTACAGAAATGCAGTTAGTTGTTCCCAACTGCAGTTTCACAAAATCGCTGTAATATTTCTTTGTAGTTTTTTTTGAGCCACATGCAGAATCACGCAGAGAACCAGTGAATTTTAATGTTTTATTTACAAAGCACCACGGATCTGGAAGTGGAGAACTGCAGTAAGATTGAACATTTGAACCTATTATTATTATATAATTATTATATTTTTATGAACTTTCTGGTTGGTCTGAGGGGAGGAAACAGACTAATCAGGAAGAAGGACTGCTTGATTTGATTTATTTTGCTTACTTGAGAGATGAAGGGGAGGTGGCATGGATCTGTAGAGGTTTGATTCAGCAGGCTTTGCAGACTGTACCAGAGAGGTCCAGGAGGATGTGAGTGAGATCCTAGAGCGTTGGTACTTGCAAGAGACGTGGTGCTGTAGAGCAGGAAGGCAGGTGATGAAGACTGAGAACTGCCGCCCACAGGTGAGACCTTTTCCTTGAAGATTGCAGACAGAATGATATTCACTGGTTATCTGGAACAGTTGGTGTCCATATTAAAAGATTTTCACAAAAAGACAAATTTCAACAAGAAACATATTCCTAGCTTAGGACTTTGGTTGGAATACCATCAGGGGTCAAAGAGAGAAGGTCCTTCGCCTACTTTTACACACAAAATTTTCTTGTTACAGAAATATTCTAAGGGGCTGCAACAAATGGGTCGGCCCAGCCACCGGTAAAGATCATCTCTGTGACAAGAAGCTCACTGAACCCAGAAAAACCCCGAAGACCAATTGCTAATGTAATGAGAGTGCTATGGGGTGGTTCTTATGTTTTAAATCCAAACTCTTTTAACTGTAAGCTGTATAATGTTGTGTGAATGATCAACAAAGTCTAGAAGCATATAAATGGAGGGATGAGTGCAAATAAATTCACCATTTAACTTTCCACTTTTTATATGCATGCTCATAATACAGTATAAGCTCATTTTTTTAGCGCTTCACAATCTATATTTTGAGGAGAATTTCTTGGTGGATTGATTTCAAATACTAGTTGGAAGATATGTCATTTCACTCCCTATAATTTAACATAAAGACCACTATAACTTAGGGCTTGTATGATAGATGCATAACACTCCAGCATTCAAATGATGTCATGAAACGGGACAGATGGACCCAGAATTCAAGGTGAGATAGCCAGTAGGAAAATTCAAAACGTTTATCAAAACAAAACAGAACATAGCAGAACAGAAATAAAGCGCACTGCTGTGGATCTGCGGCAGCTGCAGGAGGGGGACAGGGAACCGGCCAATCACTGACACTCTCTGGTGGAGAGAAACACTGGTAAGTGACCACGATCATCTGAAATAAGAAGGTAAGTGAGTCACTTACCTGGTTTCACAGTTCAGTCCATCTCCCTAGAAAGGAGTGCGATCCAGCCGATGGGCTGACTACCAGACGCGGCATGCGTCGCCTAGAGTGTCCCAGATGGTGCAGCTCCGGGAGAAGTTGAAGGAGGCAGATCCAGGTCAAAGAAAAACAGAGCCGGCAGGAACAGTTCAGGAATCCAGAAAACCTCTGCTCTATCAGAGGTTTCCACCCAAACAGGAACAGCAGGATCAGACTTCCAGGAACCCACAGAGCTTTCAGGCAGGTTCAGAGTCCAGAATCAGACAGTTGCAGAAGCGTGTCAACACAGACACATACAGAAGCAGACAGGCAGGCCCAGATGCAGACAGGCAGGGTCAGTGGTTGAGGGAAGCAGGGACGAGACATTGTTCCAGGATTTATGCAGGACTTTACACTGATCTCCTCTTAGGAGTCAGGCTTACGGGAATAAAACCTACCCTCCCCATGTTCCGAGCTCCGCTCTGCGGAGAGGGATCAGAACAGAATCAGAAGACGAGACAAACACGAAACCTCTCAACCCACTGGCTGCCAGACACCAGGACATGAAACAGGGAATAAACTAAAAACCAAACAGACAAATAGAAAACAAATAATGATCTAGCCCCGATTGCTCGGGCTTAACGGAATATAAAGCAACAGACGCAGGTGGATGACATGATTGATCATTAGAAAACTGGGCAGAGTTTAGCAGGTTAGTGAAATGATCATTAAAGTTGAGCTATCAGGCCAGATTATGACAAATTATCATGTTCTTTACACTAATCTTCAGCAGTACTTCTAAATCAGTTTGTCAACTTCAGTTTGCAGACTAAGGTACTTGCATTTGGGCTCTAAAAATTGCAGTGAGCAACTCAACTTTAGTTATAAAATAAACATATAAATTCATTTTCTCAATCTTTATGGTGTTTGCCAGCTTGCTCTCCTTTTCACTCCTTAGCGCTGTCTCCTGCAGCACAGTACAGCAAGTTAGATTGTTGGATTAAATCTCTTCCTGTTTTACCACCCTGCAGGATTGTCCCCGGGAGCAATAATTGGAAAGGAAAGTACCAGTAGACTAAACCGATCAATTGGCTTTTTCAGTGTTGTGTCACTTATTTAGCTAGCCTGTCCAGAGTTTACACTGCCTGATACCTAGTTGTCTGATAAAATAGTTCAGTCTTTGATTCTTGTAAAAGATAAGTGTGTTTAAGATTACACATATGTTATGCCAGAAATATTGTAGTGAGCTTGTATGAGAGAGGATTAGTGGAATTGTTACTTGTGAGGTGACTAATTGGTGAACTGGTAAAAAAACAAAGTAATTTTACCTGTAGGGTTAATTGCAATGGAGATCTGAGGGGCTGTCAAATGTCGCCATTGCTGTGCTTTTGAATAATGGCAATCATTTCCCACACAGCTTTATATAGATGTATAAATAGCTGCATCAGACATCTTCACCCACAGCATTATGATGCTAAGGTATTCACATATGTTTTAAAATGTCACTGCTCCAGATCTGCTGGTGTCATTGTGATTAATGGGCATCCTCAATGACTCTAAATAGCATCCTCTCATTCCTCTGTGCTATTCTGATTGAGTTTGTTATCAGCATCTCTGGCAGTACATTGTCAAGTCTGATATCCTCTACCGTCTGGTTTCTGATGCCAAAGGGACGAGCTATTTCCAACTTTAGGACCCATCTACAGTACTGTTGCTTTCCCTCCTTCCTTTTTATTTTGCTTTCCTCTGGTTACCTTTCCACCTTCAGATTTTGTAGAAGTGGAGCTGATGCCAGCTGTATGTCACACATTCACAGGGCAAGCACTTTGTTGTAAATAAATCTGACCCGGAGCTGGAAGTGAACATGAAATGAACAGATTCCTTGTGATGCTCATGTGATGACCCTAACTTGGAAAGGAGAGTTTAACCCAAGATGACACTAGTTTTTTTTTGGTTGATGTCAGAAAGTTTGAGTTTTCAGTCTATGTCAATATATGAAGCTGTCAAGGGGTCGAAATACATTCAACATTGTCATTATGGACAGTTTTATTTTTCCAAATGTTTTGAAAAAGCACACATAGAAAATACGTCCTCTATATTTCAGCTCTACCAGTTGTAACCGCTGGAAGGAGACACAGGGAAGACGGGTTTATCCTGAGAAGGCCAATGCATCTTTTTTGGCCTGGAAAGGCCTTGGAGGCCCTAATAAAGTACTGGAGAGTGCTGCTGTGATGTCTAGCTTTTCACCCTGGGGCCGATCTCAGATGGGGCAGTGACAATCGATGGATTGTCCCAAGGATTGTAAAAATAAAATCATACTGCAAAAACTCAGCAGCATGCTAGGTCCTAACACTTCTCTTATCCCTCAAATGTCAACCTCTTCGAAAAAAGGTCTTAGCGGACTCTGAGTTAATGGCAAGATTTGGCAACTGGCAAGAACACTGGATGATAATTGTTTAGAAGGGTAAATTTGGTTCTTGACTGGTAGGCCAAGTGAGGACTTAAGGGTTTTGTAGGGAAGTCAGTGGTTGCAAACAGTTGGTCCTAGATACAGTCCATTAGATGATGCTTCTGTAGACAGCCTAAAGGGTTGGTTATACTTCCCGCAGCAGTATGGTGCAATGAGTTTGTCGCAGATATTTTTGATTTTAGTCCAATATTGAAGTGTGGTCTGCACTTTGTTATTCCATGCCACAATGCAAGATGGACTATCAGGGATCCAGGTGGAAAAAGGGTCCCAGGGTTTTCGCGCACCTCTCTCTTCTAGCTGGTCCAACTTCACGAGTCGTTTTCCGCAATGGCAGTCATACAAACAAAATAAGCCAGTAAGGTACCAAACAGGAAATACGCATAGTGTAGAGCGGATGTATATTTGACCAATCAGATGCCTCCTGTCTGCAGCATTGTCTGCTCTCACCTACAATTTTGGAGAGGTGCACCAGAGTGTCTGCGGAGGGGGCGGGGGCACATTTGCCTTCAATGCAACAGACATGCAGAAGACCTGGTTTCTGAGTATAAATCAGCCTTAAGTAGCTGGGAAACTTAAATTAA
>NW_015151085.1:34205-41535 GCF_000732505.1 Cyprinodon variegatus | reverse complement strand
AAAAGGGTGCATTAATACATTTATACCACTCATCATATTAAGCATTTCCTTCTCAATAGTTTGTCATTTTAAACTAACCATGTTTGCAATCAAATATAGACAAATCTGCCAAATAAAGTGAAAACACAAATTTGACCTTCAAACGTGTAGAGCAAGGGAGATTGAAGTTAACTTGTTCAGATGATGACTTGCAGAAACTGGTCTCGCCTTGTGATAAGGTCCCTTGTAAACTTTAATCGCTGTGATTTCTCTGGAAAACATGTTTGTGCATTAATAGGTTGAACAGTACACTACCATTCCTTAGTTCTCCAATTGTTCCTGTATGCAGGAACCAAATAAAGTAATACAGTATATCTATGTTTTGTCTACCATTCATTTTAGAGCTTTCTTTAATTTTTCCCTTTTTTTATTTTTACCATAAAATGTACATATTATAGACTGTAAATTAAAAATTATTAGGTTTGAAGCAATTGCTTTAAGCAATTTTGCTAAACTGAGAAAAGAGAAAACAATGAACAATTAAACAGTTTCATGTTTCAGATCTACAGTACAAAGACTTACAGATCCCAGTTTGAAAGAACAGAAACTAATTAGTTTATTTTAATTAAATAAAGTATAACTTATGTATTATAGAGTAGACAAAAAAAAATCATAAATGTATTTTTCCATTTGAAAGTATTTTCAACTTAAACAATCCTCGCCTAATGTTTTGCTGGGTTATCCTACTGAAATATAAACTGTCACTGTAGATTAAGCCAGTTAGCAGTCTTTTTTATCATTGAACTCTTTTTATTTTCTATCCAGTAAGTTTGACCTGCTTTCAAAACTCTACTTAAAAAGAGCATTCCCACTGAATGCTGTTGTCACCATAACATTTCACTGAGGATGAATTGAGGTTTACTTGAATTGATGTACAATACAGCATTAGTTTTTCATGCATTCAAAAATCTTACATTATATATTCATCCATGCATTTTCTATCATGCTTACTCCCAAGTGGGGTCGCGAGGGGTGCTGGTGCCTATCTCCAGCTGTCAATGGGCGAGAGGCGGAGTACACCCTGGACAGGTCGCCAGTCCATCGCAGGGCAACACAGACACACAGGACAAACAACCATTCAAAGTTCACCAAAAAGTGGTCAGATAGGAAGGAGTATTTAGCAAATGGTGTTATTTCTTCACAATCAATGCCATATATCAGCACAAGTTCCAAAGTATGAAGATGAGAATGAGTGGGATCTTTGCACATTTTAAACAAATCATATTAAGTCTAAAATGGCATTAAAGGCTTAATTTAAGCTATCACCTTCAAGGTCATCGATCCATCCATCCATTTTTCATCATGCTTTATCCCAGATGGGGTCGAGAGGGGTGCATGTGCCTATCTCCACCTGTCTACAGCGAGAGCCAGGGTACACCCTGTACAGGTCGCCGGTCCATCGCAGCTTCAATGTCATGATTAATATTAGAATCCTTTACTATAATGACCTTGTCCATATTTAACACTGAATTATGAAGGAAATTTGAAAAAAAATTTAAAAACAGAATAAAAATCCTTTAAAAATTGGGAGCAAGGGTGGATATATGACACCAAGTCCCAGTCTTAACATAAGACTTCATGGATTTTAAAGTAGAAAATATGACTGCAAGAATATAAATGTAAAAAGAGATTGCAACTTTGCTGTTGCATTTGTAAATAAAAAAAGTTGAATAACACATTTGATTTACTGTCATTTCTCACTTCAGAATTATTTAGTATCTTTCAAAATCTTACATTTGAAATAGAAATGCTAAAGGGATATAAACACTGTTTTGCAAATACACTTTAGACAAGACTTTATGAACTGCAGCCATATTATTACTCCTTGTCAAGTGTGATGATTTTTATTCTTTTTTTTTTTGTGAAAGCAATCTGCTAGAAGTAGAAATCTCCCTGTTCTGAGGAAAGTAGGCCATTTGTGCTAATGACTGACAGTGGTTTTCTGTGACACTTCATGTCTATCACATACTCAGTGGTTTATTTCTGGATCTTTAGTGTATCATATGTTCACTGTGACTTTTTAAAAAGAAAAATGTAAAATTAGTTTTCTTATGTGAGACAAACTTTATTGCGTCTTTGGTCTACAAACAGAGATTAACATCTGTCTTCTGTCTACAGCATTGGGGGACAGTTATGTAAGTCGATGCTTGCACTCTCACCACGCTGATTGGTGCAGCGTTATGAAATGTGACACAAGTTATTTAGTTGTCACCTTAATTATTTATATACACCTCTTTTGGATGTGAAAATTGGGTTGTTGTGCTCTGCTATGCAATAAATCCTCCATTCTCTCAGTGTAAAAGTGAGTGTTAAGAGAGTGTCCTATGTGAATATGAAAGCAGCAGATTTAGAAAGCCGTGTATTTCTATTATTTATCATTTTACTGTTTTAAGGACCCTTTGTATATTTCATGATGTTATACATTTGTCTGCGTTGTCTTTTCAAACAACTGTATTGTTTTAAGAGGTTTCACCCACTGTATATACTGTATAATCTTATCTTTTTGATTTTTGTTTTGCCTTTAAAGGTTTTATAATAATGTCTGGAGATTTGCAATTTTTGCATATGCACAAAGATCCTTTTCTCAAAACAAATTGGTGTGCTTATTGCTCCTCTCTTTCTGTCTGTTTCTTCTCACCAAATTACGTGGCAGCCTTTTACACCAGTGTAACACAGAGAGTCTGTGTGAAATTTATTGGCAAGGAGTTCCTGCCATTTGACACACAAGATGCAGCTAAAAGATCTCTTGCCATTTCACATCCCCTCCAGCTCCTGTCTAATGCTGACCTTTTCCTGCCTCCGGGTGTATATTTAAACTGTGAGAACTGGAGACTTATGGCGCCATGGGAAATTTTTATTAGCAATGTCCTCCATTTGTCTGGCTTAATTCAGAGCTGCTGTGGATCGTGCAGAATCGTGCTGCATTTTTACGGTCCTCTAGAGCAAACAAGGGCGCCGGTGACAAACCTACCCGTCAACACCTTAGTAGGGGGTGATGTGTAGTGAAACGTTTCTTTAAACTGTCCTGAGGAAAGACCCAAGACGTTAAACTGCAACTTATTTTTGCAGCTCCTAAGACCTGACATAAAATAGATATAAAAAAGGTTATTGATCAGGTTGAAATGTTGCTGATATGAACTGTATTTTTTTTTTTTTTGGATTGATCATCATTAGATCAGACAAGAATGAGGAGTTCATAGAACATTTAAGGGTGCATTTAAGAAAGCATGTAAACCAATTTCCCTTTTTTTACATTTGATTACAATGCATCCACAATCTAAAATATGTTTCACAGAGATTTGATGATACAGCCTATTGCAAACTAGTGCTACCTGTGAAGCAAGGAAGGAAACTGATTTGTTTTTTTATTATCTTTTATAGAAATAATAAATCTTAATAGTGTGGCTTGGTTACCCATTCAACCAATATGGTTCTAAAGACTCTAAATAATTGGCATCAAAAGCCACCCATCATCAGAGAATAAAGAGAAACTGAAATCTGTAAAAGGACACCATTAAAGAAACAATTAAGCAAAGCAGTCCTACATTAGATATGCTGCTGAGATCCACTATTTGGAAGAATTTACTTAGTACCCATAAGCATACGGAGGACATAAAAAATGAGGAAGGAGGTGGTCTGATTAGAGGATACTAAATTAAAAAATTTGCAATGCATAAGAAATACTACTGTATGCTAGTAATATTAGTAATTTTATGCATGGGGAAGTGTTGATCTAGTGGTTAGAGCAGTGTGCATCTGCTCTATGAAGGTTGCAAGTACCCGGTTTAATCCCCACAGCCTGCACTCTGGGTCTCTGAGCAATACCCTTAACCCTACACTGCTACCCGAGTGCCGCACAGTGGCAGCCCACTGCTCCCCAAGGGGAAGGGTCAAAAGCAGAGGTGAATTTTTCCAGTGGGAGATTAATAAAGTTCAATTATATTTATCTTATCCACTAAGAATCAAACAATATCTCCACTGAGACAGATGGTGGTGGTAGCATCGTGCTTTTGGGGATAGTTGTCTGCAGGAACAATGAAGCTGCTTAGAATACAATAAAAGACAAACAGAATAGAGGTTAATAATGAATTACTACTTGAAAAGAAACTATGCCAAAAATGATGTGAGACTAGGCTTGAGATACACTAGTCTGCCAACAACACTAAATATACAGCCAGTGGAACTATGAAATGGTTTACATCATAGCATGCTCATTGCTGTTATGGCCTAGTCCATGTAGATAACTAAATCCGTTGGAGATTCTCTGCCAGGGCTTAAGAGTTCCTGGTTCACAGACACCCTTATACATTGTGACAGAATTTGAATAGTTTTGCAACTTATTGACTCTTGAAGTTGGACCCAAATTAATACAGGCAAAAGGAGAAGCACCAGGATTTGGAGGAGAAGAATAGTAAAATCATGTTCACTCTGTGATTTGTTGCAAAAATTCACACAAAAGGTTTGTAGGATGCAATCACGCATCAGGCAGCCTCCCCTACAGTATCTGCTTGACAAGCTACAAACAACAGCGACAGATGGCTCTCTTTGCCAACGTCCCGAAACTCAACACAGGGCAGTTGTAAATAATCGCTCTTATGTGACTTGTCTCCAAGAAATAGAATTAGTTATGAAATAGGAAAGTTTTTTGACATTTTCAAGGATGAAGTGTCAGAAGACCTGAGTAGAATTGATTGAAATCATGTGATATAGGAAAGTTGCAGTCTGTAGTGTATGTCGACCTCACCTCTAATAATAATAATTGAACTTTATTGAAAAAACTTACCACTGTATTTAAACCATACCCTTGGGGAGCAGTGGGCTGCCATTTTGCGACGTGGGGAACAGTGTGGGGTTAAGGGTCTTTCTCAGAGACCCAGAGTTGCAGTCTGTGTCAGTGGGGTCAAACGCAGAAACTCAGGACTCCAGGCCCTACAGTATGCCCTAACCACTAGGCTGCCACTCCCCACATCTAACCTCACTGATTTGTTTTGGGATGAGCAAGAGCTACAAAAATGTAACATTTTGTAAGTTTCTTTGGTCACATAATACCATGGCATGTGAAGGCCCACATATTTCAGCTCAAATTGTAGATGCACGAGTTTTGCCTTTGGCTTGGCTGGAGGAAGGTAAGCAATCGATCCCTCTTTGACAAGTTCCATAGGAAATGAATAGAGAAGGAGCAACCTTGCCTGCTCAAGTTCTGTAATGTACCAGATCCACTTTAACCATTCTGCTGTCTGACAGCCAGCGGCTCATCTGTCAAAGGTAGATTTCATCCAGATTTCTGACCAACGTCAGGGAGAGCTATCCGCAGGTGGGAATTACTGTATTGACTAGAATGGTTTCCATTTGTAATGGAGATAATAACAGAGCAGAGTCTCTGCAAATGAGGAGTCAGGTAGGCATGAGGTAAATCAGGCACTGGCATAGAAAGCTATAAAATTATGCATTAAGTAAAATATGAATTGTCAAGCTTCGTAAATGTAATCATTAAACTGCATTAAATATGCGCTAAAATGCACTCTTTTATGTGATCGTCCCTCCACTTTGGAGCAGCAGGACGCTTCCTGTCAGCCTCTATGTGAAATCCCTGTTGAGCCTAAGCCTCGACCTGTTGAGGTGAGAAAGTAGAGCCCTGATTGGTTACGTCAATACATTACTTCCAGTGAGGCTAAACTTCTAAGGAGGAGGGGGGTCATGAAGCTGGCTGCTCGATGCTGCTTGCAAAGAAAGACTGACAGCAGCCAGACAGTGAAGAGGTTTTCCTCATGAGAACAGACACCTTGTGCTGAACTCTTGCTTTGGTTTCTGGAATTTATTATTTCAGAGCGCTTCCCAACAGCTACTTTCACCCGTTATAGTGATATATTTTATGTGTTTTAACATTTGTCAATTCAATACATGACGTTTGGATTTAATCATCACCGTTGAGCCTCCCTTGTTTCAGAGAGCAGAAGCCGCCACTGCAATGAAGCTAATTACCATGAGGAACGGTGGCATGGAAACTGGAAATGATGAACAAAAATAACTTATAACGAATAGGAAACATAAAACTGAACCAAGAAGTAAAAAAAAAATAAAAATCTAATTATAAAAATTAAAAATGAATAATGATCCCTGTTAAATAAACAAAATGAAGCAAGACTTAATAATACGTCAAATTTAGAAAGTTCGAGTCAAAAGCTAAAAGAACCATAAATCATAGGAGTTTCTACATATATGAAGCTTTGTGAAAAGATGTGGAGGGTATGGATACCTAGCACTGTCATTTTTTCACACCAACCTATGTTTTACCCTTCATTGATATCTTTTTTTTTTTTTTCTGTCTGTGTTACAGATCTGAGATGGGAGCTCAGAGGGTGCTCCAGGTTGATCTGAAAATGGAGAGCTTCCCAGAGCCGACAGGCAGCCGTTGGATGGCCTGGCAAGTGGAGTACCCGGCCATTCGTGCCACCACACAAGAGGTCGAGACAGAGATCCTCCTGGCACAGGAGGAACTGGCAGGCATTGTGCCTCTGGCCATGGTGAGTGATGTCTCATCCAGCTCAGTGGAGCACCAAAACACACTGCTCTTTTCTCCGCATGTAAAATGGAGCATTTAAGTATTCTCAAGCACCATTTAATGTCATCATCATGTTCAGATTTTTTTAAGCAGAAAAAAAACAAAACGCAATTTTATGTTAAACAACTGAGGGTGTTAATGTATAGAAAGTCCTCTAATAAGGGAGTATTAGATATAAGGAATGACAGGATAAAGCCACACTTTCAAAACTCTTATAAAGTACACATAGGGCAACTGTACAAAAATACATTTATGTACATTAGAAAGTGTCTTGTAAAGATATGCACCATCAACTTCCTCACATCTTGTCACATTACTGCTGCAAACTTTATTGTATTTTTAGAGGTTGGGTTTAATAAAATTACACACAATATAAACAAACAGAAGGAGACAGTTTTTAACTTAGCCGTTAACAAAGCTAAAAAACTGAACTGGATATTTAAAGCTGTCAGACTGTAGGGAAAATAACTCAGTATGCCTTTGCTTCTGCTTCCCTACTTTATGCAGATCTGTCACAGAAAGCACAATAAAACATAGGGGCTGTAACATACAGTAGGATCTTTTATTGATTTTACAAGGTATTCATACCTCTGCAGGGCAATGCACTTTGTGACATCACCTTTCGTCCCGTTTTATTTTATTACTAAATTAAACCAGTATGACCATGATGTTCTTCCCATAAAGGCCTTTCAAACAGACACTTGTTAAATTAACTAAAAAATCTGTTCT
>NW_015151085.1:25133-33954 GCF_000732505.1 Cyprinodon variegatus | reverse complement strand
TAGATAGATAGATAGATAGATAGATAGATAGATAGATAGATAGATAGATAGATAGATAGATAGATAGATAGATAGATAGAAAGAAACATCCATACATACATGCATACATACATAGTATATTTAATGTTCTAGTGTAGAATAAGAGCATAAACATCTTAAAGAAACAAACTGGCAGCAGCACATCTGATATTTCTTTTCAGGATGGTGTTGCATCCAAACATCAACTGTATGCCAGCTTTAAAGCTGGTCAGATAAAAGTTTAATAATTCATAAAAATTTAAGACAATTTCTTTTACTTTGGTCTCATCAGATTTAGTTTTAGTAAACCATCTAAACAGTAAAGCAAGGCAATTTAAGTGTATTTGTAGCACATTTTAGTAACGAGATAATTCAAATTGCTATACATGAATAGAAAATAAGAAAAGAAAAACACGGAGAAAAGTAGAAAACTCTGCATGAATTTTTAAATACACGGTGGAGCCATTTGGCTTCATAAATGTTTCATACTTTGTTTAAATTTGACAAAGCCTTCTACAGTAGCTGCATTTGCATTGTTGTAAAGCTATTTTCACACAGGTGCTGGCCTTTCACACCTACTGAACTTCTACTGTTTTCATAAGGAAGGTAGAGGTGGTAATAAACTGCAAGCCCTTGCCCAAGGCCTGCATTTAGGATCAAGGAAAGAAACAAGTGTATGTAGCTTACAACAGGCCTCAGATTGGATCTTGAGGTGGGCTTTGACCTAAGGGTAGGCCTAGAGCTGTATGCCTCTCTCATCATGGCCCAGGGAGTCTGCTGTGTAGATTCACTGTTGCCAGAGTTCATGCAGGTCATCCCTCATACATTTCAGTAGCTTGGTTGTGCAAACCAGAGAGTGCTGCCTCTGATACAGAGCAGCAGCGTTTGGCTGAACAGCAACAAACATCAGGTGTGTTGACCAAAAAAATAAAGACTCAGGGCTGATCCTGAAAACTGGAAAAAAAAAGACACCATTTATTTTTATTTTGGGTCTCTGATCTGTATGATGGAGACCCGACAGTTGTGTTATTCCCATTCTCCTAGTATAGCCTATAGCTATGCAGATGATTGATGCCTGTGGGTGGCTGTTCCTGGATTTAGAGGAATACGAGGCATGCTCACCCACAGATCCATTCTCTGGATAATTGAAGCGGCATCTTTAAGGCTCCTGTATTATCTGACTTCCTTTTCTCGTTTCCTTTTCATGTCACTGATGTAAGAGCCTGCTTTGGGTGCTCTAGGAATATAGAGATGCTCCCACACTTTTCATATGACAAAACCCAAGAAGACAATTGCATGATTCTTTTGAAACGGCTTTGTTTGATAACAAAAAGAATCAGACATAAAAAATAAAAAAAAGTCATTCTCAATTATTTCTACAGAGACATTTTGGATGTATGTTTTGTTTTTATACTCATGTAAAGCTCATTGTGAAATTTTCATTAAGAATTAACACAGTCAATCAGTCAGTCGCTCTGAGTCTCATTGTTCTACTCATTTTACATCGTGAGCAAATTTCATTGCTCACCAAAAGTAATATTATTTTTTCAATCATAGCAGCAAAAATCCATCTCAATAAAACCGATTTTACGATTATTTCCTCAACTTGGATAAAGTGTGCTTTTCTGTGTGTGTGTTCGCAGGCTACATTTAGATTTATTTCCTTTCCTCAGTTTGATTTACTATCCAGTGCAACAAACCTGTAGGCCAGGAAAGCACTTAAAATAATCTCCCTTTCCTTTTTCTGTACATTTTTTCAAAGATTTAACACGCTTGACTTTTTGTCAACAGAAAATAAATGAATTGTCTAAGCTAAGTTTTTCTTAGTGACAGCTAGCTCTCATTAAAGTAGTGTCTTGTCATTATTTGAATATTAAAAATCTCAGCTTGATTATATAATTGTAATGTAGGGCCAAATTTAAATCATTCTTGAATTTAAGTCATGAAAATCAGTTCAAGAGCTAAACTTTGTCCACAGGGTGCTGTTTGGAAACCCCCGGTGTAGGCAGTGCCAAGTCCTGTTTGACGATAACATTTTCATTAGGCTTTCATAATTATTATAAAGGGTCTTGATTCTTGAAAATGAAAACATTTTACCTATAAAGAGTTGTCAGCACAGGGAAGCTGGAAGGTGTCCAACATTGATGCTGTTAACACTAAACAGGAAAAAAACAAGGTAGAGCATTGGAACCCTCACTCCACTCTTCCCTGGAGTCTTGGCTCTTCATCTCTAAATCTCTAAATGAAATTAATATTTACCTTCCTCTGAAAAGATGACTTCAGACCAATAAGCTAATATTAATTCCTTTATCTTTAGCTCAAGTAAGCCGCACATGACATTTTATCTTAGACCATATGCATACAGTACAATATCTTTATATATATATATATATATATATATATATATATATATTTACATAAATATAAAAAATGTAGTTCTCACAGCTTCTTTGAAAAAGGAAACGTTTTTTTTTCCCTGTAAAAAAAAAAGTATTGCAACCGATTTGAATTGAACATTTGTAAACTGATTTAGGAGTGTAAGGATCCAAAAACTTTCAAGTCCGCGTTATCATGTCCAAATAACTTAATGTCTATTGGAAGGCTCTGCCACATGTGCATTATGACTGCTTCAGTAGGGATGGATTTGCCAGAGCACGTTGTGCTATCTCATTTTCCAAATGTATTTTATGAATAAGTTGGGCTTTAGTTTCCCCTTATTTTGATATAAGCACGTGCCCACTGATGTGTTTGTATCTATTTTATGATAAAACTAGAAAAGAAGTTTATAAAACCTTACTAAAATAGCAGCTTTTCCATAAAAATCGAAGCAAATATTTACAGAAAAAAAAATCTTCTTTTTAGGTACCGGTAACGAAAATACATTTTTGCACACTTTACCTTGGCCTTAAACTTCTTTTTTATTCTCAATTTTTTACTTATTTGTCTCTTTCTCCTCATTCCTCTTCTCATGCTTTTTCATTTCATTCTCTTCCCTTTTTCTATGTCCCTCCTTATCCCATTATCTAACTCCTACGAGTTAGATATTGCTGACTTACATTATCCTGTTCCACAATTGACATTGGCCTTGTCACTTACTACAAACAATAGCAGCAGTCAGTGATAAACCTAAAGCAATTTATAGTGTTAGAATACAAATACAATATAAAAGTTAAATTAAGGGTGCTACACAAACAGGCAAACACAGTTAAGGAATTACTCATTTTATTTGTATTTGTCTAAAGCTGGTATAAATTATGATAGTAAATGTCACTGAACAGGAAATCAGAATCCTCAGCCTTATATTTAAAGTGCAAGTGTAAACGAAACGGTCAACTGAACTTAATATATGAAATTGTGTCTTACTATTATCAGTAGTTATATTATAAACGTGAAAATGATGAATGCATAAAAGAAAAAAAAGAGGCATTGCATAAAATTTTTTGGCAAGGGCGTTGCCATGTTGCCATGATGTCACGGGCTTTGTTCGCTGTCTAGCTAAATCGATCTGTGGAATACATTGGTAATGCCAGCTAAACACAGTACTCGAGTCGAGGGGGGGTGGCATCCCCCTTTATAAAAAAAATCTTAAAAATCATCCCCCTTCTTAAATTAATGTGTAAAATTTTATTACTGAATGTGTAAAATGTGTACTATATATTAACAGTAATGTCAATGATATTGCCCTTTCAACATTTGGCAGGCTGTGGGCTTAGGAGTAGCCTGAGCAAAATAAATAAAATCAAAGAAGTGGCCTACCATGACTATGAAGCTGATCCCAGTGGGAGATTTTTCCTCTGCATTCTCCCTAACTATGTAGGGGCAGTGATAGCCATGCCAGTCCAGGGACTAACGGCAGTTCTATTGCCTTGGTAAAGGTCAATGACTGGCGTACCTGACATGTAACAACCATACGATGCATATTGCTTTAGGTAAATATACTATAATAATTAGGCTATGAAAAAAAATTCCATGATTGAAGACAAAGCTGAAAGGCCAGTGAACCATCAAAATACCATTGCTTAAGCTTTGAGCCTATTCGGCGTGTGACTTGAGTGGTGCAAAAGACATAAAAGGCAGCTGTGGAGCCAGGTGAAGATTATGTAGAGAAGTTTTGAGTCTGGCAAGCTAGTGTTTTTTTTTTTTTTTTCCCCTCCTATAAACTTGGCAATACTGACACACTCTGACAGCAGGTCAGCAGCATCAATTTGATGTAATGACAGGGTGCAAAAACATGCTAAGCAGGCAGAGCATAGACAGGTAAATTTATGTTGGCAGCTACCAAGTCATCAACCACGCCCCTAACTCCAAAACAAATGTTTATTACTGACAGAGATGGGAAGTAAGGAAGTACAAATACTTCGTTACTGTACTCAAGTAGATTTTTCTGATATTTTTACTTTACTTTACTACTTATTTTTATGGCGACTTTTTACTTCTACTCCTTACATTTTTACACAAATATCTGTACTTTCTACTCCTTACATTTTAAAAAATTGGCTCGTTACTTTAGTTTTGAATCATTTCAATGGAGTTACCGTTATTATTTTTCACGTCATCAATACCAAATTCAATCTAATTGGATGGGAATCTACATTGCATTTGACGCACCACTACAAGATGAATCTACAGATTCGGCGGTATTCATTCGCAGCAAATCATTGCAGCTTGGTGGCGGTGGCGTTAGCATAGTAGTATGGACGACGAGATGATTGAAAATGAACACAACGGAGATCTAGTCCTATTGGCAGACATCCATTTAAAATGTAGGCAACGGCATGAAAAAAGTGGTTTCTACTTTTACTTTTATACTTTAAGTAAATTTACAAGCCTGTACTTTGTTACTTTTACTTGAGTAAAGAAGTTTAATCAGTACTTCCACTTTTACCAGAGTATTTTTTAACACAAGTATCTGTACTTTTACTCAAGTACAGAAAGTGAGTACTTTTGCCATCTCTGATTACTGATCTTAGTTGACTGACTTTATCCCATTTTAGGCCTCCTCTTAAACACACTTTTTTATTGCTGAAGCAGCAGCCATCAGGTCCGTTAGCCACAGGCTGCCAAAGCGGGTCCAAACCTTCTAAGAAAAGCTCACAACATGATTCCCATATCTGTCGTTATTCTAAGTTCCATGCTCTCCCTCACCATCCTATGGGCTTTTATCCTGAAATGTGTTTACCGGTGGCTCCAATGTTTCTGCTCAGAGGTCCTTCAGGGATAGCAGGGCATACACCCAAAAAATCCACCTCTTGGTGCAGCAATCTAAATATCTGAAGAGTGGTTGTTCACAACATACTGTGCATTACGTGTTCCAGGTCAGCCTCCTAACAGCAGGGCATGAGTAAACATCAGCTATGCCAGGTAGCATTTCCATCCCGCTCTGTCCCATACAAATGTCCAATGTCAGAAATGCTGCTGTAGCGCATCCATATAGCGTTATGTATCTGCAGCATGTGACATGATATCAGTCTGCACATGCGCATTGTCACAGGGTTCGATGGATAGTCGGGTAGCACGGAATGTCATAACAAAAGCTCCACATCTGCCTCTTCTCTCCTGTGTCCTTTTGTGTCCTTGGTTTTGCATAATTCCAAATGTCTTTATTTTTAATAGTTACAGTTCTTAAGTTGATACAGTGAAATATAGATGTATTAGCAATGTATTCAACTGGTAGCTACAGGACTTTTTTTTTTTACTTTGAGCACATATTTCTAGTCATTCCTTAATTCAAGAGGCAGCTGAAAAAGAGCATTGCTTTATAGATAACTTTTGACATGTTTTTTTATTTAAAGGTCTGTTAATCTAAATATGTTGATGCTTCTTTCCATCGTTTGTTATTGCACCAATGCCGTCTTATTGCCTCAATGATATGCCATCTGGACATTTTGAATGGTAAATATTTAAACTTAAGTTCTTTATCCTAGTATGCTGGCCATTTTGATAATCAGCAGGTGTTACTCTTATAACCCTATTACCAACATGGAAATGCAAATTGCTAGTTTCACCAATGCAACACTGCCAAAAACCTGAGAGGTCAGTGTGATTGATGAGCTACTTTTACAAAAAGTAAATTCTCTGGGGGAAACTTTCTTAGGTTTAGTGAGGACGCAGGCAGCAGCATTCTGAATCAAATATAGCTGTCTGAATATTTTTAGGTAGTCCTCTGAGGATAAAATTACAGTAATCAATTGATTTTGAGACCTGTTTTAAGGCAACCCTTAAAGTTGCTGTGATTTTAATTGCTTCTCTCAACTTTTCTGAAAAGCAGTTTTGGTTATTTTGTGTAAAAATGATGCTGAACGAAAACACCAGCCTGTGTTTGCCTTTCAGTCAACTTTCCATTAATATGCTTGAATTTAATTCTCTTACCTTTTGTAACATACTCTTTTTGTGGAGGATGTTTGATTAAAAGAAGCTGTCAATTCAGCAGTTTTCCCACTGATTGTTACAAAAAGCCACAACATAGCATGTATGTATTTTCTTTTAATCCCCATTACGTAAAGTTTTTCTTTTTTTTTTTTATTCCTGTATCAGTTTGCACAAAACATTGACTCTGGGATTTTGAGGTTTAGGTATTTTTTATATTTATTTAAAATTCAAAAATAGAATTCAACTTTCTGCCTATATTTTCATTCTATTTAGGTACATTTGCAGGATTTATGCAACATCAGGCTTGGTGACATGAACACACTTACCTCCTCAATTTTTCGTCTGTCTTGCACAAACAACTGCCAGAGGTGCAGAGCATCCCGTGCTTCAACATTTAACACACAAAACAATCTCATATGTGGACACATATTCAGAAACCCTTAACTCTGTCCAGTTCCCTGTGGCCCCTTTTCTTTACCCTCCTTTCCTCTTATGCACACATAAACACACACACATATATATATATATATATATATATATATATATATATATATATATATATATATATATATATATATATATATATATATATACACACACACACACCGTCACACACAAGGTTTTTACAATCTGCATGGCCCAATGTGTGAGAAGCACACAAGCGAGAAAAAGGAAGGCTGAATTAGATTACTCTGGATCACTGTGGCATGAAAAGCCGCACAGATAAGGTCCTCTCCCGCCTCCCTGCTACACTTCTTGCAGATAGAAAAGAGGAAATAAGGTAATGTAAAAGCAGAGCCGACATTCTCGCTCTACACACACACAAATATACTGATAAATCAGCCCACCATCACCTCCTCAAGAGAAAACATGTTCCAATTCCAATACAACAAAACTGAAGTCTGTAATAGGAATGCTGAAGATAAAGTAGTCATACCCCACGTATATAAAATACTTTATACCTATTGGATACAGGCCTAATAATGAGGACTGTTGAAATAAGAAGTGGGAGACCTGCCAGAGGGTTAATCTGTTAACACAAATACTAAAATACATTAAGTGAGCTGTTTCTTTACAAGATCGTCAGAAGTGGAATGGATGCATGCCCCCGTTTGCTCTGACCGTATAAAGGGAATGTTTTCAGACTAGATTTTAAGCGGTTCATTTGATCAAATTCATTGGTATGTTAGTAAATACGCTAAAGATGCAGAGTAGTAGCAAGTCCAAGTTATTTGTCTTGTTTGAGATGCAGTCAGAGTGAAATTCGTAAAAGTTTTCTGAGTCTATGTTTGTTCAACATCTGAACAATGTTGATTTATTCCTTTTGGCAAGATTTACCCTTTGCTTATCGATCCAGTAAAAACCCAGTAAGACTGTCAGCACCTTCAACCACTGCTGGAATGCAGCCTATTTCTTCTTGGTGGTGGAGAAAAGAAGCAAAGCAGATAAAACAGTAAGCTTTATATGTTTGAAACTTGTCAAGAGCTGCAAACTGAGCTTTTGGTCTACAGTACTGACATTCGTCTGGGATTTGCAAAATCAAAACTTTAAAATTACATTATAACACAGGGTTACATTTACTGAAATCCCTGGTCTTTACCTTATGGCTTGTAAAAATGTTCAAACTAACCTTTAAATAAATGTATTACTTATTGTGCTGGCATCATATTACCCACAAAAACTTTAAGATTCCCAACTTTAGTTCAATACATTTATCGTCAAATCTTTAAATATTTCTAGGCGCAGCTTTTGAGTACTCTGGGAACTAAACTGGAGAAACTAAAAATATGGTTTGATGTAAATAAACTTTTCATAAATCTGAAAAAAAACTAAATATATTGTATGTGGAAAAAGGAAAGTAGTTTATGGGTATCAACATTGATAATAACTTGAATTGGAAGGTGCATCATTTGGATTCAAATAGGTTTTAATTTGACGTAACATAAGAATAAGTTTAGAAATTTTGCTATTTAGAATATTTATATGATTTGTTCGTTCATCCTTCCATTCCTTAGTTATTGTGTGGAAATATGGGGGAATACCTATAAAACTAATCTACAACCAATATTCTTACTACAAAAGAAAGCAATGCAGTATACCAAGCTCCAACAAATCAACTTTTTATTTGATTAAATTATTTTAAATTTGCATGATCTGGTTGATCTAGAAACAGCACACATGCTGTCAGAGACTTAGACACCCTGTCTGTAGGAAGGAGCGCTCCCGCAGGTCATTCATTCCTGCTGCCACCAGACTCTATAATAATGCACTACAACCACAATAACTAATAAACATTATAGTTTTTTATTTATTGACTGTGCAATATTCTGTGCAATATGCTGAATAGATATGTGAACAGAATAGTCATACCACTACCTCACCGTTGCTCCTTACCTACTACACTTTAACGTAAAAGTAAATCCACCTGTATATA
>NW_015151085.1:15937-23998 GCF_000732505.1 Cyprinodon variegatus | reverse complement strand
TTTTTTTTTATTGCAATACAGCAGCCAAAGTGATAGGCTCTGCCACGGGTTACACTTGTGGGAAAGCAGCAGCGTCCTTTTGAGAGGGGACTTTCTTTTTTTTTAGCTCCCCTTTGAAGAAGGTTCCTCCTGTGTGTTGTCACATACCCACATGCACTGGGAGGGCTCAGAGCACCGTTCGCCACTTTGTCACCAATTTCAAACTGTGAAGCAGAGCTTTTGCAGATGCAGCAATTATTTCAAAGCACAAATGAAAGGACTAGTCAGAACTTTCACAGAGTTCAGAGTGAGAAAATACCTCTGAACTCTGTCAAACCTACATCGCTTATGTTTCTTCTTCAACTGCCTTTTCAGATGTTTTCCTCCTGTATATTTCTTTGTGCATTTTTTTTTCTGTTTCAACCAGACAAACATCCATTAGTATATTAAAAATGTAGATTAATAGCCTTACTAAACAACCCTTGACGCTCTCTCTGTTGGCATTCCCAATTACACTTAAGCTGTAAAATAGTGGCGAATGAGTGTGTTTTTTGGGTCATCTGGAGATGGATTTTAGAGGCTGTAATTGGATGCCTGAAAAGATACCACAGCACAGCAGGAAGCTAGTTCATTATCTTTTAACATTGTGAAGTAATATGCTGCTGTCCAGGCTGCCCTCATCATCATTACCCATGCTGTGGATGCCTGCTGATGGAGAGGGAGCAGGGGGACAGGGCATACATCATATCTCAACTCATCAGTCTTCCTTTTCCAGCTGAGACACCAAGCTGTGCTCTCCTGCACGCCCACATTCGCAGGCATAGAGATGAGGAGAAAGGAAAGCAGCGGTTTGTATTCACTTACTGTTCCGATGTATTGTTAAACAATACATCATCACCCCGGCTTTCTCAGGCCACTTCGCCTCTAACATGATAATGCCATCAATCAGCTCTGTCCAATGAATGTTTTACTTTGCTCTTTTCCATTCTTTTTCCCTCTATTGCCATGCACATCTTTTTTGTCAGGCAAGTAAAATGTGGAGACCCATTTATCAACAGACATGAGTGCGTACATGCCAGCTAATCCTGTCCAGATACGTCCGGTGCTCAATTTTAAAAACTATTCTTACGAATAGCATAGGTTGTATGCTCTAGGGACGCTCTGTGACTTTGGCCACTGTTCCTGAACACCTCTCTCCTCTGCTGCTTTAATGAAATAGAATAAAATCAAGCATTCACTTTTTTTTTCTTTTTCACTCTGAATGAGTCACACATCCTATGAGGGGCTGACGGGTGGACCACAAGTGTGTAATCCATTAGCATTATACTACAGAGGCTGATGATGAAGTGGTAGCACTTATTGAGGCTGCTGCCGTATGTGCTTGTGTCACCCTCCATGTAATGCTAATTAGGACAACAGATTGTGGCAAATGCTTCTTTAATCCGGAACATGACAGCTCTCTTTGAGACCGTATGTCTTAAGGGGTTCAAGAGTTTTGAAGTTGGGTTCTGTTTGATGGTTATTAGGAGTTCACATCTTACCTGCAGTAAATAACTGCTGGTGTTTTATTTTAATATCAATCCAGCTATTTGCTAAGTAATAAAAGAAAAGTCTTCAGTGATAAAATGACTTAAATCTAAAATCAATCATCTTTTGTTTGAAGACTGTTTTGGAAACTTTGCACTATTGCTACATTTGCAGAAAGGTTTTTTTTTTATCTGTGTTTTTTTTACTTGAATTGGAAGATAGAAGCTAGTAAAACAAGCAATATTGTCCAGTGTGAAGCACTTAGCTGAAACAAAGCATGTATATTGTTTTGTGTACAGGTCATTACTTAATAGTATGACTTTTTAGACATCATTAGAGTACATTTCACTAAAACTGCAATAACATGGGTTGGTTTTTACAAGTTTTTTGACCTAAAATACTCAAGAAGCTCAATTTTAGCCACCTCTTTCACACAGAAATATCCCATTGATTCCTTCCATCAATTACCATGGGTTCAACCAGTTTTTTTCGCCAAAACACCTAACAATGGTTTAAATGTTGATTAAATTCCCTTCCATTAACCACTACTACAATTTTCAAATAGATTTTTTTAAGACCTTTAATATATGGCTATAGTCTTGGCCCAATTTGAAGTAGCAGCGAGCTTCAGCCTTCAGAATCAATTTATCTGGATTTTTTTTTTTTTTACAAGAAATTGCCAGAGTATTCAGTAAGGCCCAGAGTAACTGTCTAATTTTAATAATATTTTTGCGTTTCAGACAGACTAGTAGCTTTCAGACAGATTTAAAAGGCTAAAAGAAGCATTCTGCACTTCTATCGTTTTATCTATAAGACAAATTTAGCAGTCCAGTAGTATTTCCAGTCACAAAAATCAGAGAAGGTGGAGGTTTGACGAAGAAAGGAGCATTCACAATCACTTGATTGTTAAAATATACTGTTTTAGAAGTTGGAAACATACACAAGCTTGTCTTTTACCCTCTGATGATGTGTTTTCAACCTCCAGCTTGCGTTTTGCTTAGCAAATGGTCAATCATCACTAAAAACATACAATATTAAGTACAAAACGTGTCCACTGATTTCAGCATTTTAATAGGTTATTTTTGCTTTTGTATGTTTCAAAAATAAAGAAATGTATTTTTTAAGCATTGTTTTATCTACTGTATAAAATATAACAATGTGTTATTTTATCAGCAGTAATAATGCATTTTTATATTCAATTCAGTGCAGGTTATTTATTTAGCGCAAATTCACAACATATGTCATCTCAAGGCAATTTACAGAGACATGCTTTATAATTTTGTTATTAGTTCTGTTTGTGTAGAAACCTTGATATCATAAAAAGATATATTTTTATCCAAATTCTTATTCATCAGTGTCATTTAAAAATATGAGTATTTCTACCCTTCATTCAGAACCTTGTTTACTAATATCCCAAAACATTTCAAACCACCTTTCTGATTACAGAATGCTAAAAAGAGTGGTGAGGAACTACATGCATAATTCCTGTGTTGTGGAGAACTGAGTGGGTGATCCACATTGATTTTGCTTTTCATGTGCTGCTACACATGGCGAGGTACTTTGATGGAAGGCAGATACTCTAAGGTTTAATGGCAAATCCTGTGTCACTCAGAAAGACTGCATGCTCTGAAATCCTTCTCTAATTGAAATACCATGAGTGAGTGGGATGGTGTTGTTACCTTCCAAACTCTCTCATTACAGTTACATTCAAACAACCATTAAATCAGCCCACCTCTACTGAAAGCTTCTTTACAAGTGAGGTCAAATTGCTTGGTTAAGTTGCATTCCTCTGAGGATGACTTGAAAATGATAATTTATTTACAGATAAAACAGTACAATTATGTAAAAAGTATGTAAAAATATTTTTTTGTAACTACATAAAGAGACTGAACCACGTCTGTTTTAGTTTCTGGAAGTGAATGCTGTGAACCTAACACCTTTATATCACTTTTAGACCTCTTCAAAAAAAAAAAGCTATTTTGGATTTTCATAGCAAACTGGAATTTTTCCCATTCTCTCAAACTTAACAAACTCAAAAATCACAATCATTTTGTTCTCAGACATGCGTATGCCTGCCCCAAAGGCCCTTAAGTTATAACCGTAATTTTTTTAGCAAGTAGGTTACAGAATTTTGCTCAACTTTTAATTAAAGAGACTTACAAAGGTGGCTGTATTACTATTTTAAACCTAATGTCCATGTTAAAATATATACAATTTGTTTTATTTGCCTATATTTGTAAATTTCATTAAAATCAAATAAAATTTAAAAATGTTATACATACATAATTTATTATGTACAACATGAGTCAAGAAAATACCAATGTCTTTGTATAAAGTATTAAAAAAGAAAATAACTTTATAATGTGTTTTCTACATTTTGAATTTGTAAATGAATAGCAATTCTTAATTGAAATTTTCTGTTTTCTGTTTTTTTCTTTTTTTTTAAATGTGTAATGTACAAATAAAACAAATTGTATTATTTTTACATGGACTAGTAGAGAATTTTACTAGCTTTTCAATGGCATTAATGGAAGTTTTGTAAATATATTTTATCAGAAGTTATAGCAAAATTGTGTACCCTACCCCCTAAAAAAATGACGGTATAAGCATTGTCTGAGAATAAGATTATTGTGATTTTTGAGTTTGTCTGTTTTGAAAGAATGATAAATCCTCTAAAATGCTATGAAAATCAAAAAAATTTAATTTTTTGAAGAGGTCTAATCAATAGACACCTTTCAGTTCTCAAAATTATTTGTGCAACAGAACAAAAAAAAAAAAAAACACAAAGGGCATGATTTTTCTGAAGGACTCCAAATAAGGACCATTAAATTACATGTGCAAGAATAAGTAAGTGTGTGTTGGATGATCTACAAAGATTGTTTGCATGAATGTTAAGGTGTGCATGCCAGTTTGGTTCTTTCTTATTTGAATAGGCAGATTTTGTGTCATATTTGCAGTTTTAGAGTAACTGTAGAAAAAAAAAAATAAAAAGGTTATATTGTAAGCATTATTTATTTTTTGCGATAATGTCAAATATTCTTTATCGTGAAGTTTATATAGTCATCATATTTTAAAGAGATATGAGCAAAATAAATAAATAATTTTTTAAAAATAACTGAAGTTAAATATTGAAAACGTTGTATTTCATATGATATTGGAAAGTTTTCTTTGTCTGCTGATTACAGGTTGTGTGATGTGCAAGGGAGGAGCTAGGCTAAGCGTGATTGGCTAAGGGGCATGGCAGTCATCAATGCTGCCACATTCTGAAGTAGAATGTCCAAGCTAATTCGACACATCAGCTGTTGCTATATTAGTCATAAACTGACAACAAAAATATAGTAATAATGATCTCAATCCATAAACTAAAAATAAATTGTCAAATACAGAATATATGATTTTTTTCCAGAACTAGTTTTATAATATTTAAATGATTTTGAAAGCCCACTCTGGATTCTGCTATTTAAATTTTATTTTTTTCACTTTTGCTCATGTAGGTGTAATGTTAGCTATGTGTGGAATGGGTGTGTTTTGCTCCTGACAGAAGTGTTCATCAAGCTGACCAGTATTTGTGCCACCAGCTCTGTGTCCTGAAGTACATCTGAGTTAAGCCTATGGAAGCCTAGGCAAGCTGGCATTGTGGATCTGAATTTGAGAGAGGTAAAACAATTGGACAGGGTCGTCCCCCTACATGCATGGCTGACGCTTTATCGACTGGCTCTGTGTGACCAACAGTGGGCTGGAATTAATTTAGAGTGGTGGTGGCTGGCCTTCTGGCACATCTCCATGGTCACGGTGAGCTAACAGCCAACACACAAGTGGGGGTGTTGCTTCACTGGAGCCAGAATCAGTCAGCTTCAGCCCATCACTGAGCCCCCTTGCCTGTGCAGCGAGGTTGTTTTGTCCCCCATGTCTGACCTGGATTCCTTCATAGCTTCATCTTACTGCTGTTGAAATACATCAGGGACATCCGTTCTCCTCCCTGACCTACTGATCTAAATGAATCCCCATTGTAGTACTCTTAAGAACCTTGGGGGATTTGTTCTATAAACTTATAATACAGTACTTCCATGCTCACTCATGTTTTATTCAGAAGCTCTCTTTCAAGGAGTGAGGCACAATTCATGGCCACTGAGCTCCTAAGGGTGACTCCGTCCCTCTAGTGCCATCCCTCAATAACTCATACATTTTATGTTTTAAGTGCAGACTTTGTATTCTTATGTTAATGTACTTTCTGGGTCAAGCAGATTTAAAATATAGGAAGATTTAAAGATGAATTTAGACAACATTAATAAGTATTCTAACTACACCAAGCTTAAAAAGGCTTTATAACAGGGATGCAGATTAAGGCATCGAGAGCAAATTATCATGTAGTTATTATTTGCAGTTGGATTTGCCCTGTCAGCAGCATGTCACTGTGACACTTCCCCAGAGTCAAAGTTTCCCCATAAATCATGTGCAACTCATAAATAATTTACTGCTGAGAGCAATCCAGTGTGACTAAAACGTTAATACTCCACATGAACTGCCGTGCAGATTGTCATGCATAACTGTGCAAGCAGCTCAGATAATGTTGAAGTTGTTTTTGAAGTTGTAAACGCAACATAAATCCATGCTTCTAACAGTGTGCTATATTTACCCCCAGTGGTACTCAGGGTGCCTTTACCACTGGTCAGAATATGTTCATGTTGTTTTTTTGTTTTTTTCCAAAAGTTTAATACAAACACTCTTACTGAAACGTTACAAATGACATTAATTTAGCTGGTTCCTGTTGTATCTGTATTGATTTACCTGTGAACACCAAACTTGGACCTTGGATCAATTTCAAACCAAATTTAACTGTGTTTCAGGTCTAATTTTCAAAACCAGTGGACTATATCCAGTCGATATTTTACTTGGTACGGCTAACTCCTATTAGCAGTCTTAGCTAATAATGTATTCCTCCTCACTCACTATTTTTTCACTCTCTAGCAGTGTGTTCAGGAGGTTGCATATGACTATGAAATATTTGGAAGATAAAAATTGTAAAGTGCAAAGGCCATGTTTTTAGAGAGCCTATCAATGAGTTTTTATCTAGTTAGACCTCGTTGAGTTTTTCAGGAAAATGTTGAGAAGACTCTGGCTTTACCTTTGACCATTTAACTAATTTGACTTTTTCTCTACAGTAAATGTCTTTAGCTTATAACAAATAATTAAAAGTACAAATGGAAGAAATTATTGTACCACATTTATAATGTATTTAGCAAAAAAGGTACTTGTAATAGAAAATTTGATACACTTTGTGAGTGAGCTGCAGCATTTTTTTACACCATAGGCCTTTTAAAAAATTTCTAATTACCATGCTTTTCAAGACCTTCACCTTAATGGCCCCATTATGCATTTAAATGTTTGCCAGAAAAGGTTTTGTTTTTCAGGCTAATCAAAGAAACTAATTAGTAGCTTTGGAAATATGTTTATTTGCTGTTGTTGAAGGTCTGGATCACACTAAAATGTATCCATCTGTCAGGATGTGTTTTTTTTGTAGTTGCAAGTTTGCATTTTGGGTATTGTTAACTGTTGTGTGTTGGACAAATGTTATCTGCACTCCAAGGTTTAGCCAAAACCCTTGATATTTGGGCTCCTAGCACCTACCAGTCGTCTCTCATCTGTTTGCTGACTTAGCTGTCAAACATTAGCTACATAATAAAGCTCTCCAGCATAAATGTTTCTGATTTTTCCATTCAGTGTCAGATCCTCTGTTGTTTCACAGCCTGGCTTTGTTTTTCACTTTTCTTTTTTTAGCATCATTAAAACCAGCTCTAATCATTCACCTTGACTCGCCATGCCTGTGTGTGGGTATTCAACCACTAATCTGTACTCCAACCACCATTATTTATTATAGGTCATACAGTAGGTATTGGATTCTTGACCTATTATACTGAAAGAAGAATTAGTTAAATAATATATTAAACACATGCAAACATTTACAAAACACTTGTCTAACATGATCTACTTTATTTTATTTTAAACAAAAACATGTCCCGGATAAAATATGTTGTAATAACATCTTTGAAATGTTTCTTTGAAATTTATCAGATTTATTTTTATTTTGAAAGTGATACACAAAGACTAAAGGTGCATTCAGCACAGTTTCCTTGGTAATTTCCATTGGGAGTTCACCGCTGTACCTTTCAGATCCCTGGTGTTTTCACCATGGATTGCACCAACAAATGGGAGGAGCTTGAGCTGCACTCCCTTACCTTGCAAGCAAGATGAATTGTCGTGAGATTTGTGAATTTATATACTTACGAAAATGCTGCAAAGAGTTCAAGTTTAACTACATTTATCAATTTGGCTTTAGCCAGCTCATGACACCCCATCCTCATGAAAAAAACTCAGCAAGTAGACTGAATTGTTGGTGCTACATTAGTGCAGGTTTGTGCCATTAAAGTTATAATTTGTGCTACTTTTGTTTCAGAGATATTAAGGATTATTTAAAGGAATAGTACACCCAAAACATGATTAGCCTTCATTTTCTACTCACCCCCATGCTGAACAACACTCTGGAGTACTTTTTTG